>NC_138856.1:189810-310387 GCF_965183815.1 Platalea leucorodia
CAGCCCCCCCGCAGCCCCCTGCCCCACAGCCTCCCCCCAATTAACGCCCAGTTCACCCAATTAACCCCCAGTTCCCCCCTAAATCCCAGCTCCCCCCCAGAACTGCCCCACAGCCCCACCTCCCCCCCAATTAACCCCCAGTTCCCCCCCAGTTAACCCCCAGTTCCCCCCAGAGCCACCCCACAGCCCCCCCTCAGCCCCCTGCCCCACAGCCTCCCCCCCAATTAACCCCAGTTCCTCCCAATTAACCCCAGTTCCCCCCAATTAACCCCCAGTCCTTCCCTAAATCCCACCTCCCCCCAGAGCTGCCCCACAGCCCCCCAATTAACCCCCCAATTAACCCCCACCTCCCCCCAGAGCCGCCCCCCAGCCCCCTCCCCACCTCCCCCCCCAATTAACCCCCCACCTCCCCCCAGAGCCGCCCCACAGCTCCCTCCCCACCTCCCCCCCGCAATTAACCCCCCAATTAACCCCCCCAATTAACCCCAGAGCCGCCCCCACAGCCCCCTCCCCGCCTCACCTCACCTCAGCCCCCCGCCCCCCCCCCCCGCCCCCCGCCCCCCCGCCGCCCCCCCCCGCCCCCGGGCTCACCGGGGGCCCCGGTGCCGCCGTCCCCGCCGTCCCCCAGCGCTCCCTCGGCCCCACCGCGGCCCGGGCTGCCCGGAGCCTCCGGTCCCTCCGCCGCCATCTCGTCGCGCCCGCCGGGACCCGGATGAAGCAACCAACGAGGCGGGCGGGCGGGACAGAGCGGCGGCGGCGGCGGGGGCGGCGCCCCCTGGCGGGCGGGAGGAGCCATAGAGGCAACGCGTTCCCCACAGAGCCGCCGGCGTTCACCATAGAGACGCGGCAGCGGGCTAGAGCGACTTCCGGTTTCTCTTCCAAAGCCATAGAGACGCGGCGGAGAAGAGAGGCCGGAGCGGCCTGGAGGCTCTGTGACAACCATAGAGACGCTGAGGAGGGCGGGGGAAGACAGACCAGAGCGGTCAACTGGCTGTTGAACAACCATAGGGGGTCACTGAGCGACCATAGAGACAGGGCGGCAGGCCTAGAGCGGCCAACCGCCATCTTGGCAGAGGGAAGAGCGCCCCGAGCTTTATTGCAACCTTTATTCCGCTGTATTTACAATCAAGCTAATAAAAATTTATACATTATTTACAAATTAAATAATTCCGCTGACGCCACCCGAAAGGGAAACGGTTTTGGGGTGAAAGGGAGTGGTTTTGGGGGCAAAGGGCCCCAGTCCGGTCGCCTGCGCGTCGTCGTTCCCTCCCCGCGGTTTTCACCCCAAAACGAAGGAAATTGTGAGGAATCCCCCCCCAAAATTACCCACGTGAAATAGAACCGGCCACAAAAATTCATGATTTTGGCTCAAAATGTGAAAAAAAACCCAAAAAGGGTTAAAAAAAAAATAAAAAATAATCAGCTCCCCGAAGCGGCTCCTCGCCGTCTCCCAGCGCCGCGAAATTCCTCACGTTCGGTGCAAAAATGGAAGCAGAGCCAAAAAAAAAATAAAAATGAGCGTCGTTACCGAAAAGAACGGCTCCCGCTCCTCCCCGCCCCCCCAAAATCCCCGTCGCCCCACGCCGCCACCGCTTTTTGGTGCAAAACAACAAAAAAATGACGTTTTCCGCCCCAAAACGCTCCGGTTGCCGCCGTCTCCGAACGCGGTTTTGTTTTTGTTTTTGTTTTTTTTTTTTTTTCCCTGAGATATTTGGGCTCCTCGAAGCCCTTTTTCGGTTCAAAGAGGCACTGAAGAGTCGCGGCAACGCTACCGAAAATTTGGCGCTCGGGAGGTGACCGAAAAAAACCCAAAAAAACCAAAAAACACGGCGCCGTCGGTAGAGCGAAACCAGTACAAACCAGTTTGGGCGCGCTGTGGCACCGGTTTGGGCTCGGCGGGGGTCAGGCGGAGGATGTGGGGGTTTATTGAGTTGCCCATCGGCGCCGTGGTTGCGCCGGCGGGGGGTGTTTCGGTGCGGGAAGCGGCTTTCCCGGGGGGGGGGGGGGTGCGTTAATACTGTTAATGAGCTCGTTTGCTAACGAGGCGGGGGGAGGTGAAAGCCGGCGGCGGCGCCCCAAAATCCCCGGTAAAGCGGCGGCAACAAAAAACGGACGCAGCTCGAGGGGGGTTCGGTAGCGGTGACGGCACCGGTGACCCGCTCCGCAACCGGGAGAAGACTTTGGGTTAAAACCAGGCGATTTTGAGTAATTTCAAGCGGCGTCGGCACTCGCTCGACGGCCGTCACCGCGATCAAAGCCCGTTGTTAATTACCGCCCCGAAACGGGCGCGGTTACCCCAAAACACGCAACCGCCGGCTCCGAAATGCGCACCGGATCCCAGCTCACCGGATAGGTAGAGAGAATTGGGGCAAAACCAGGGAAAAATGGGGAAAACCAAGTCAAGAACGCGGCTGTTTGCCACGGTGCCGCGTAAAAAAGGGCCGGCGATGTTTTAGGGGCGCCAACGGGCGTAGCCGGGAACCGGTTTTGCTTCCGGATGCGGATTTTGGTGGAAAATGAGGGAAAAAAAGGCAGAAAAAGGGGCACCGTCCGGTTTGCAGCGTCCGAGATTCCGGAAACACCGAGGACGAGGGGTCGACAACCCCAAAATGGCGTCCGCGGCACGGCCGCGGCACAACCGACGGGCGTCAGTGGGAGGCTGCCGGCGGCGACGCCAGTTTCTGTAGCCGGCGGCGGCGGAGCTCCGCCGTGTCGGGTTCGTCCAGCGAGGATGAGCCTTCGCCGCCGTCCTCGTCCTCCTCTTCCTCCTCAGCGGTGAAGCCTTCGGCGCCCGCCGGCGCGGCGGGATCTGGTAAAGGGGAAAGGCACCGGTTTAGCGTCCGGTAAAACCGGTAAACTCGGCTTTAACCACGAGCCAGGCTCGGGATTGGGGGTTTGCCGGGAGACGGGCTCCCCAGCGGCGTCTTAACCGGGGATTCGGCTTTTAAAACCCCGGGGCTAATTAACGGAGGAATTAACGACCGCGGTAATTAGCCGGTGACGGAGAAATAATAATTAGGCGGTTATAAAAGGGTACGGCGGTGGGTTTGGGGGGCAGTGGGACCCCCGGGGAGCCCCGTTCCCCCCACCACGACGGTGCCGAGGGTCTCTGCCGGGGTGTTTCCCCCCCACCCCGTAGCTTCCCCACGCACCGGCGGCGGCGGCGGGTGCCGAAGGGCTGCCGGGCGAGCGGAGCGGGGCGGGTTCCTCGGCGGGGGTCTCACGGGCGGAGGGGGGCCGGGGAGCGGCGGGCCGGGGCGACCTGGGAGGAGAACATGAAACGATAAAATCAAATTTGGGGTTAATTTGGGGAGTTTTTAGGCAGGGCGCGGCTTTGCCGTAACCAAATCTCGCCTGTCCGCCCCAAAATCGCCCCCTTTTATTTTTTTTTCCCCGGCAGCGTTACCCGATGGTGGCCAGGACCGTCAGGTATTGGTTGATCTGCACCATGGCGGCGTCGAGGAGGGTGTGGATGTTCTGGAGACACTGTAACCGCGCTTCCAGGTTTTGCCGATCGTGGCCCTCCATGGCTCGAAGTTCTTCCTCCGTCAAACCGGCAAAGCCAGCCGGCGGCACCGGCATCGGCGGGAAGCCTGCAGCGAGAAGAGGGATGAGGGGAGAGCCCCGGGGAGGGAACCCCAAAATCCTTCCCCCACCCCTCGCTTACCGAAGAGGGGCGGCCACGGCATTCCCATCCACGGCGGCGGGAAAGGAAGACCCGGCACCGTCCCTGCCGCCGCCGCTTCCGATCCGGCGTTGGCGGCGTCACCGGGTCTGGCGGCTGCGGCGACAAACGGGACGTGAGGGTGGCAGGGGAGGAGGGAGCCCCATTTCGGCAGCGCCGACCCCTCGGATTTCGGGAGAAAACTCACCCGAAGCGGCACCGGAACTCGGCGCGGCGTTTTCGGCGCTGTTGGGCGGTTGAACGCCGGGAACCGGTGGGAAGGGACCAACCGGCGGCCAGAAGGGAAACATTCCGGGAGGGAAGGGGGGAAGGATTCCCTGGGGAACTGCGGAGGGAGAAGAGGGTGGTGAGAGCCCCGAACGCCCAGATTTCCTTCACCGCAGCCAACCGGAACGTGCCACGTCACCAGTTTGGTGCCGCATAACCGTGCCGGCAACGTTTCCCTGAACACACGCCGTCACAGGCGGAAATACCACCGGCTCGCGCTGCCGCCTGTGGGGACTTGACCTCCCAACCCTCTTCTCCGGCTGTTTGTTCCCCCAGCGCCGCGGACAACCGCCCCGGCAAAGCTCAACCGGCGCGGTGCCGGGTAACCGGCGGTGGGTGGCACCCGTCCCGCCGCAGAGGGGTGGTATCGGGGCGCAAAGGAGACTCACAGTTGGGGGGCTGAGGGACTTGGGGGGTCTGGGGCGGCGGCGGGGCTTGCTCCGGCGGCTCGGGAGGCGGCTGTGCCGGGAGGGAAGCGCGGAGAACGTCCATGCGGCAGGTGGGACACGTCTGCTGGCGCTGGAACCACGACCGCAGGCAGCTGCGGAGGAGACGGCCGCCGTTAATCGCACGGCAACGCCACGGCGGGGGACAAAGACCCTCCCGAAACACCCCACCACCACCGAAGGCGGCTGTTATTTCACCACCGCCTCACCGAGAACACCGAAACCGCCGAAACCGAGGGGACGGGGAGCGTGCGCCTCGCCCACCTGGTGTGGAAGATGTGGTTGCAAGGCAAACGCTTGGCGCCCGTCACCATCTCCTCGCGGCAGATGATGCAGACGTTGTCCATGGCCTGCAGCTCTTCCGGCGTGGCGTCGGGGTAGCTGCGCGGGGAGGAGAATTAGGCGGAAAACGCCGGGAGAAAAGAACCCTTCCCGCCATTTTGGGGGGGTTCAAGGGGGATATGGGAAGGTAGCGGGGCTTCTGGGTCCTCCCCGCTGCCGGCCGACCCTTCCTCCTCGCCGTTATCCACCAGATTTTTGGTTAAATTAAGGAAATTAAGGTATTTGGCAGGAGGAGCTTGACCCCGTCACCCTACGGCGTCCTCCCCACCTCTTTCCCGTGTGGCAAATGAGGCGTTTTCCTCAAATTTGGTTTTTTTTGAGGTGGATCCCACCTCGAAATCAACCAGCGAGGAGACGCCAACGGAGCTCAAAGCGGCCGGGAAGGGGCGGAAGCCACGTTCTCCGCGTTACTCACAGCGTGTTCATGTTGCGGATGGCCCGGCGGGACATGATGGCGTCCGTCACCGCTTTCTTAAACTGCCTGGAAGAGAGGGAACCGGTGGGATGAAACCGACGGCGTGCCGGCAGCCGTGCCGGCATCGGAGGCCGCGGCCAAGTCAACTCACCTCATCGCCAGGTACATGGGGCGGATGGCGAAGAGCGGGAAGGTGTGGACTTTGATCATGATGGTCATGAAGGCCATGTAGAGGAGGACTTTGATGAAGCCTGGAGGAAACAAGAAGATCAGGGTCTTGTTCTTGGACGATCGTGGGTTGGTTGAGGTGGAACGGGACCTCCAAGGTCATCTGGTCCCTTGTTCTTAGACAACCATGGGTTGGTTGAGGTGGGACGGGACCTCCAAGGTCATCTGGTCCCATCTTGGATGACCGTAGGTTGGTTGAGGTGGAACGGGACCTCCAAGGTCATCTGGTCCCTTGTTCTTGGACGATCATGGGTTGGTTGAGGTGGGATGGGACCTCCAAGGTCATCTGGTCCCGTCTTCTCGGATGATCATGGGTTGGTTGAGGTGGGACGGGACCTCCGAGGTCATCTGGTCCATTGTTCTTGGACAACCATGGGTTGGTTGAGGTGGGACGGGACCTCCGAGGTCATCTGGTCCCTTGTTCTTGGACGATCATGGGTTGGTTGAGGTGGGATGGGACCTCCAAGGTCATCTGGTCCATTGTTCTTGGACAACCATGGGTTGGTTGAGGTGGGATGGGACCTCCAAGGTCATCTGGTCCATTGTTCTTGGACAACCATGGGTTGGTTGAGGTGGGATGGGACCTCCAAGGTCATCTGGTCCCGTCTTCTCGGACGATCATGGGTTGGTTGAGGTGGGACGGGACCTCCGAGGTCATCTGGTCCATTGTTCTTGGACAACCATGGGTTGGTTGAGGTGGGACGGGACCTCCGAGGTCATCCGGTCCCTTGTCCTTGGACGATCATGGGTTGGTTGAGGTGGAACGGGACCTCCGAGGTCATCTGGTGCAACCATCTTCTCAAGGAGGTCACCAAGAGCTGCTCATCCAAGACTGCGACCCAATGGCTGTTGAGTATCTCCAAGGATAGAGATGCCACCACCGCTCTGAGCAACCAGTCCCAGCTCTCTCAGCCTCTCCAGTCCCTTCATCGGCTTGGTGGCCCTTCATTGGACGTTCTCCAGTACATCCCAGTCTCTCTTGGACTGGGGAGCCCCAGAAGTGGACTCAGGTCTCCAGGTGTGGCCTCACCACCCCTGTTCCACCTCCCTCAACCTGCTGACAACCCTCCCAGGACACCGTTGGCCTTCGGTTGTTGGCTTGCGCTCAACGTGGCGTCCACCAGAACCCCCAGTTGAGCCATTGCCCAGCGTCTGCTCGTGCTGGGGCTGGTTGGACTCGGCCCATCCCTTCGTTGAACCTCGTGAGGTTCTTGGACCATTTCTCCAGCTGGAAAACGGTCCCTCTGGACAGTGGCATGACCCTGCGCTCCATCAGCCAACTCCTCCCGGACTTCACATCTTCGTTGATCGACGGCTAATTGAGCTTCGTAACGATGTGTCGGGATTTATCGGGCCACGCCCAGATGGGAAAGCTCCCCCCAACCCCCAAAATTGGGTGGGATGAGAAGAAAAAAAGGGGGGAAGAGGACAACGTACCCGTGAAGAGCTCCGTGTACAGCATGTAGACGGCTTTGCTGTCCCAAGGGTTCTCGTTCTGCAGGTCGATGGAGTGCAGGACGTACTTGATGAAGATGGTGAGCACCATGGTCATGAGGATGGCGTACTGCGGGGAGGAAGAGCGCGGTGGGGCGTGAGGACGCGGCCGAGGAGCCGTTTGTCCGTCCCGGGGACGGACGCGGAGGTTTGTCCGTCCCCAAGGGGAAGCCGTCTCCTACCTCGAAGCCGAAGACGAGCTGGACGGAGGCTCCTCGCGTGAGGATGCTGTGGTACGCGTGGTTAACGAAGAGGAAATCCAGGATTCCCAGGAGGAACATCAGGGCTGCGGCGGGGGAAAAGAAAATCGGGATGAGGGGATAACGAGGAAAGGAGATAACGAGCCTCGAGGTGGGGGGAGACCCCCAAAAGGTAACGCTCCAAGGGTGACACCCCAAAACGTAGCCCGCCAGAAGAGCGGGACCCTCGAGGAGCATTGGTCCCGGGGCGGGGCTAAAGGGCTCTGCGCTAACGAAGGGCTGAATTAACGCATCCTGGTAACGAGGCTGCCTCGTTTGAAGCCCCCTCTGCTTCGAGCCACGTCTCGTGTCCTCGTGTCTCACCAAAAAACCCCTAATTCCTTCAAAAGACGATTTTTACATCCCTAAATTCCCTTTCCCAGACGGAAGACTGTATTTTGCCGTGTTTTTTTTCCCACCCGGCAAAGCCAGAGCTCGTTAAACCCCCAGCAACCCCATCCCGCTCCCTCTGCAGCCCCATTAACGCTCCCTCGTTAACGAGGCTGCTCTGATAAGCTTTATCGAGCACCGATGGTCGCACGCTCGGCTGCAGCAGGTTCTTCCCCGGACGTATGCAAACGCGTTGCCAAAATTATCTTTCCTGACCAGCTGCCGGCAACGAGCCAAATGGCAAAGCGCCCGCGGCCGGGCAGGATCCGGCCCAGGGTGGAGAAAAGCAAGATACTCACAGACGATACGGAAGTGGAAGAGCCAGGAGATGTTGGGGCTCCTTTCCATCTGCAAAAGAGGGGGGGGAAAAAAGGTTGAGGTTTTTCCCAAAAAAGGCTTTTTTACGCCCGTTTTCTCACCGCCCGGCACTCACAAAGTCCACCCGGTCTTCGGCCAACCAGTGGAAGCACTTGAGGAAGAGGAGGAGGGTGAAGAGGGCGACGAAGCGGGGGCTGAAGTCGTCCCTGAAGACGGTGAAGGCCAGGCAGGTCTCGGTCACGGCGTACCACGACCGCTCGAGCAGGTGCTGCGGCAGAGGGGGAGGCGGTGAGGGGCGGGGGCGGCTTCCCCCCAGCCTTCGCCTCCCCGTTTGGAACCTAAAATAGTGCCCAGGGTCTCTCGGGGTTCAAAATCCACCCCAAAATAGTGCCCAGGGTCTCTCGGGGTTCAAAATTCCACCCCAAAATAGTGCCCAGGGTCTCTCAGGGTTCAAAATCCACCCCAAAAATGGTGCCCAGGGCCTCTCGGGGTTCAAAATCCCCCCCAAAATGGTGCCCAGGGTCTCTCGGGGTTCAAAATTCCACCCAAAAATGGTGCCCAGGGCCTCTCGGGGTTCAAAATCCACCCACAAATGGTGCCCAGGGTCTCTCAGGGTCCAAAATCCCCCCCCAAAACGGTGCCTAAGGTCTCTCAGGGTTCAAATCCACCCAAAACGGCACCGAAGGCCTCTCAGGGTTCAAAATCCCCCCCAAAATGGCAACAAAGGCTTCTTGGGGTCCAAAATCCCCCCCAAAATGGTGCCCAAGGCCTCTCGGGGTCCAAAATCCCCCCCAAAATGGTGCCCAAGGTCTCTCAAGGCTCAAATCCACCCAAAACGGCACCAAAGGCCTCTCAGGGTTCCAAAATCCCACCCAAAACGGCACCAAAAGCCTCTCAGGGTTCAAAATCCCCCCAAAACGGCACCAAAAGCCTCTCAGGGTTCCAAAATCCCACCCAAAACGGCACCAAAAGCCTCTCAGGGTTCAAAATCCCCCCAAAACGGCACCAAAAGCCTCTCAGGGTTCCAAAATCCCACCCAAAACGGCACCAAAAGCCTCTCAGGGTTCAAAATCCCCCCAAAAATGGTGCCTAAGTCCTCTCGGGGGTCCCAAATCCCCCCAAAACAGCAACCAAGGCCTCTTGGGTTTCAAAATCCACCCCAAAAATGGCACCAACGACTGCTCAGTTTTCAAAATCTCCCCCAAAACGGTGCCCGAGACCTCTCAGGATTCAAAATCCCCCCCCCAAAATGGCACCAAAAGCCTCTCGGAGTTCAAAATCTCCCCTAAAAATGGCACCAAAATGCTACTGGGGTCCAAAATCCCCCCAAAATGGTGCCCAAGGTCTCTCAGGGTCCTAAAACCCCCCAAAAGGCACCAAAGGCCTCTCGGGGTCCCATCCCCCCCCCCCAAATGGCACCCAAAGCCTCTCAGGGTCCAAAATTCCCCCCAAAATGGTGTTGAAGGCCTCTCAGGGTTCCAAAATCCACCCCAAAATGGTGCCCAAGGCCTCTCGGGGTTCAAAATCCACCCAAAAAGGCACCCAAAGCCTCTTGGGGTTCAAAATCCACCCAAAAATGGCACCAAAGACCTCTCACTTTTCAAAATGCCCCCCCAAAACGGTGCCCAAGGCCTCTCGGGGTCCAAAATCCCCCCCAAACCCCTCAGTATCCGCACGTCCCTGTGGGCTTTAACCCCCCCACCAGCACCGACGCCGCCTCCAGCCGCCGGCAACAGATTTGCCCATCCCCGGCACCGAATTTAAACCGTTCCCCACCGTCGCTCACCTCCATCTCCGCTGCTCGCAGCTGCCCGAAAAACACCTTGCCCATAAATTTACCCAGAAGAAAAACCAACACGAAGGCTTGGATGTAGAGAACCTGCGGGGGAAAAAACGGGGGAAAGGAAGGAGGCGATGGAGGGGAAAAAGCCGCGGCGCGGCCAAAACCCGTTTTGGTCGCAACCGGATGCAGGGGAGGGTTTGGTGCCGCGAATTTGGGTCCCAGGGGACGGAGGAGACGGCGATCGGGTACCGGCTCGGCCCCAACCCCGTTTTGGGGCTGCCTGAGGGCTCCTGCGCAGGCAGGAGGAGGCGGCGGCGGCGGTTTCCCACCCTCCCCGTGCGCCGACGGGCGCAGCGGCGGCTCTCGGCGCAGGCGCTCGCTCTCCCTAGGGAGTCCGCGGCGTTTTCGGTGAGCGCCGTTCAACAGAAAACGACCCATTTCGGTCGCCAAAAGCAGAAGTGAGCCGCGGTGCTCAGCCACGAAGGTGTTGCACGAGCCAAGAGGCTCGTTCCCCAGCCATACGGGTTAATTACCCGCCGCTAATTAATTAACTGGGTACTTACGGCCATGCTGGGGCTGGATTTGGTGAGATAAACCACGGTGGGGTAGAATTGGTGCTTGAGGTAATAGGCGTGAGCCACCACTGCCGTCGTCAGCGCCAGGCTCCCCGCCATCACCACCGCCGTGTAGAGCATCTCCCCGGCTCGGCCTGCCAGATTCAAACCCATCAAATCGCACCAAAAAGAGGGATTTTTCATTAAAAAAACCCACTATTTAGCGTAAAATTGGGGATTAAACGGCCGCCCTCACGTCTTCAGGGCGCTGCCAAAGCCCTTTTTGGGGTGGTTTCGGAGCCCAACAGGAAAATGAGACCCTAAAACTAACGATGCCGCTAGAGTTGATTTTTTATTTTTAACCCGCTAACGATTCCTGCGGGTAATGAAAAAAGCACGGCTTCAAACGGAGCTTTTCTGCCCCAAAAACGCTCCCAGCAGAGCCACCAGCTCGTGTCCTACATACTCGGCGTCACCGGCTCCCAAGTCCCCAGACGCC
This sequence comes from Platalea leucorodia, assembly GCF_965183815.1. Classification (NCBI taxonomy): domain Eukaryota; kingdom Metazoa; phylum Chordata; class Aves; order Pelecaniformes; family Threskiornithidae; genus Platalea; species Platalea leucorodia. The sequence continues at coordinate 200,471 of NC_138856.1, forward strand.
ACCTCCTTGTCCCCGTCCCCATCGCTCCCCACCTGCTCGTGTCCCCACCCTCTCCCTCCCTGCGGTGGGGGCCAGACCCCCCGCGTCCCCCTCCCCACTCCCACCCCCTCAGCTGACAATCAGCTCCCCCCAAGTCCCCACACCCCACTCGGTGCCCCCCCACCCCTCCTCATACCCCCACCCCCACCCCACAGACTCTGCCCCACTGCAGGCCCCAAACCTGCGTGTGTGTCCCCCCCCCCACATCCCCACCTCTGTGTCCCAGCCCCCCAGGTGCTCCCCATGTCCCGACATCCCCACCCAGGTGCCCCCCATGTCCTGATATCCCCCCCCCAGCCCTCCAGGTGCCCCCCCCACTGCTCCCCATGTCCCTGTCCCCCCCCAGCTGCCCGCCATATCCCTACACCCCTCCCAGCCCTCCAAGTGCCCCCTGTGTCCCCACGTCCCCCCCAGGTGCCCCCCATGTCCCTACCTTCCCCCCCCCAGGTGCCCCCCATGTCCCCCCCCAAGCCCCCCAGCTGCCCCCCATGTCCCTACCTCCCCCTCCAAGTGTCCCCCATGCCCCCCCCCCAGCCCTCCAGGTGCCCCCCCATGTCCCGACATCCCCCCCCAGGTGCCTCCCATGGCCCCACGCCCCCCCCCCCCCAGGTACCCCCCATACCCCTACGTCCCCCTCCAAATGCCCCCCATATCCCCCCCAGCTGCCCCCCATGTCCCTATGCCCTCCCCCCAAACCTCCAGGTGCCCCCATGTCCCTCCATTCCCCCCAGATACCCCCCCTTGTCCCTCCCGAGCCCCCCAGGTACCCCCCCATGTCCCCCCCAGCCCTCCAACTGCCCCCCCCTACCGCTGCCCCCTCCCCCCATTCCCTCACGTCCCCCCACTCCTCCAGAGGCCCAACATGTCACCGCTCCCCCCACACCCCCCTGGCTCCCCCCTGCCCCTCCGGCTCCTCCCCAAGCCCCCCCGGGGTCTCCCCCTCCCCCCGGCCCCGGTGTCGTCCTCGGTGTCCCCCGTCCCCCCCCCCCCCCCCCCCCCCCCCCCCCGCACTCACTCGGATCGAGCCGCCGCCGCCGCCCCCCCCCTCCGCCACCGCCTCAGGCCGCTCCTCCACCGGAAGCGCCTCAGCGCGCGACACCTCACTTCCGCCCGGGCTGCACCACCCGCTGCCCCGGGAGAGAGGGGGGAACCCACCGAGGGGGGGGGTCACTTCCGCGCTGCTCCCCCCCCCACGCCGCTCCCCCATAACGGCTCCTCCCGGGAGAGATGCTGAGGGTCCCCTTCCCCCCCCACGCCACGCGTGGGGGGGCCCACAAACCCCCCTAAACCCGCTCGGCTTTCTCCCCCCCCCCCCCGCCCGCACTTGGTACGGTCCGAGCTGCACCGCCGCAGCCGGAGCCCGGGTGGGCGGGAACGCCAAGGGGCCCGTGTCTCGCTCTCATTGGTCAGCCTCCGCGGCGCTCGGCCAATCAGAAAAAAGAAACCGCGGCGGGGGGGGGGCGCCGAATCAGCGGCTGTCGCTAGGGGAGGGGCGGCAGAGGAGCGATGAGTTGCGCTCGGCCTCAGCCCTCGCCCCCCTCCCCTCACGGCTGGCGGTAAACCCCCCCGTCCCCCTCAGCCACCCCAATTCGGCCTAGATTTGCCTTTTTTTCCCCTCATTTTCATACCTCACGTCACACTCGCTGGGTTTGCGCCCCTTCTAGGTGCTTCACAGCCCTTTTCAAGCCCTTATTTTCCTTAGAAAAAGCCCTAAATCCCTCACGCTGCCTCGCGGCGGGTAACGCACGCCGCCAACCTCACCCCACCCTTCACACTTCCCCCCCTCACAGAGCCCAGCCTATCAGCGACGCCTCCTCCGCCGCTTCTCGCCTGTGATTGGCTAGCACCGCCCAACGTCCCGCCTTCCCGCCTTTGACAGGCAGCGGCGGGTGACGGCGGAGGGGGAAGAGTGGGCGGTGGCCTCTTCCTTCTCCGCCTTCTGATTGGCTGGCGGCGCGGGCGCTCTGCCTATAGAAGACGACGCCCGGCGGGGGGGGCGGGGTCAGTTTGCACGCACCGCTCCTCTTCGCGCGCTTCGCTCAGGTGAGGGGGGAAAAAGGCGGGAAACGCGGTTGGGGGCAGGGAGGTGTCGTCGCCGCCGCTGCCGCTCCCTGAGGCGATTTCTCCGCTTTCCCCCATTTCTGAGGGGAAAAAGGGGACGCCATGAGGTAAAATTGCTCCCTTCAACCCTGTTCGCTGAGGAGAGACTGATCTTTGGTGCCGTGACGTGAAAACAGCCCTGTAAATCCTTTTATTTTCTCTTTTTTTCCTTGATATGTGAGGAAACCGTGTGGCATGGTGCCTCGTATCCGTTGTGGTGAGGAAGAGGGTTTTTAGGGGAACGCGGAGGGGGGATTTCAAGCTCTGAGGGCTCTGCTGTCCCCATGTACTATGTCCTTTTAATCCTACCTTGGGATCAAAGGAGAGGAGGCAATCACAGCCCTTTAAGTGTTTTTCTATTTGCTTGGAAAATCCTCTGAGGACGGAAATAGAGGAGAATTATACCCCTCTTACCTCACTGAAGCCAAGTTTTGGTGCTCCTGAGCACAAATGTTTTGAACAGGAGGAGCTGCTAATACAGGGGTTAAAATGCTCTTTTTTTTAATAATTCATGGTGGTTTTTGAGGAAACCACTGCAATGTCTTCCCATCCCAAGGAGGTGGCAAGCTGTGCCTTGCCGGCTGGGTGATGGTAATCCTACTGAAGTGCCCTGAAATGAGAAATAAATGATTTTATTCCTTTTTTTTGATAGTTTTCAGGGTGGTGGTTGAGCAGTTGTGGGGCAAGACGTGTCCCTTCTCCCCGTGGTGCCGGTTTGTTTGAGGTTGGGTGCTGGGGAGCGGTAATAAAACCCGCAAAACCAAGGTGTTTTTTGACTTTTTATTGACAAAAAATGTGGTTTTATTTTTGAGGGGGTCAATCTGTTGCCTTTGTTACCCCTTTGACTGAGACAAGAGCTATTCTAACCCTAAATTGCTTTATTTATTGGGTTTTTTTACCCTTTTCTACATCTGACCCCTATAGCAGGTATAAAAAAAAAATAGCTTAAATCCTTCAAAGATTGGCACTCCTGTGGTTAAAGTGGCCTTGATTTTGCCCAAAAGTGGCCTTGATTTTGCCCAAAAGTGGCCTTGATTTTTGCCCTTTTAAATGCTACAAAAACCAATGAAATATCGGGGGGAAAACCCCCCAAATTGGTAAATAGAGGGGAGCAAGGAATCTGAGGTGCGAGATGCTGCTTTAAATGTGGGGTGTTTGCGATCGGCGTGGTGTTTTGGCAGCAGAAAGCAACACTCAGCCCTCTAAACCTTCCTAGAAAATATTGATTTAAGGAAAATTTTAAGTTAAAAAGAAAATTTTATGGTTTTGGGAAAGCAGACAGCGTCTTATTTCACTCCGGTTTGGGGCTGGAGGAGGGAATTTCTGCGCCGTTCCTGTGGCACAGGGGAATAAGAATGAGTTAAACCTGAGTTTATCGAAACGTGAGGCTTTCTTTTTTGTTTTAATACCTATTTTTTTCCCCTAAAATCGCTTACTTAAAATATAAATGGGTGGAGAAAATCAGGTCAACGCGGTTACTCCCAACCCGAGGCTTCCCCGGGGACGAAGCCCTCGTTATTCCACGAAAAACCCATAGCGGCTGATTTACATATTCCTCTCAGCCACAATTAATTCTGATTTTTTTAAAAAAACAAACCGAAAAACCTACGTTTTTGCAGTCTGAAGAGCTTGGAAGTGGCTGAAAAGGGATCCAGAGCCTGAAAATGGGTTTTGATGCAGCGAGTTGGGGTGCAGAGGGGCTGCCCTGCTTCGTTATCGCTCGCTAACGACCCCGCCTCGATCGGGGACGATGGCGTGGGTAAAACCGGCAGCGCCCGATGCTCAAAACTGCTGGAAAAAAGCAGGTTTTGGGTAAAATGCGCCCTTTAGAAACTTCATTTTGTGTCGGGGTGCGAGATGCTGCTGGGGGTTTCGCTTTTGTGCCGTTTGGCTTGAATGAGGGGTCCGGTTTGGGGGGGATTTGGAGCTTTTTGGGGGGATTTGAGGTGTTGGAATGGTTCTTCTGGGTTTTTTGGGGGGGATTTGAAGCTTTTTAGTGGAGGTCTGGGGTGCTTGGCCAGTTTTGGGGGGTTTATCTGGGATTTTGGGGGGGGTTGTGGTTTTTTTGAATGGTCGGTTTGTTCTTGGGGGAACTTGGAGTGTTGGAATCGCTGAAGTTTGCGGGGGCTTTGGGCTTTTTTGGGGTGTTAAAGGGTTGGTTTGGGTTTTGGGGGGGCTGGGGGCTTTTGTGGGTTGAAGGCTTGGTCTGATTTTGGGGGGCTTTGGGTCTTTGGTCTCTGTTGTGGTTGGGGGCAGTTGGTCTGGTTTTGGGGGGGCTTAGGGCTTTTGGGCGGGTCAGAGGCTTGGTCTGATTTTAGGGGGCTTTGGGTCTTTGGTCTCTGTTTTTGGGGGCAGTTGGTCTGTTTTTGGGGGGGCTTAGGGGTTTTGGGGGGGTCAGAGGCTTGGTCTGATTTTGGGGGGCTTTGGGTCTTTGGTCTCTTTTTGGGGGCGGTTGATCTGGTTTTGGGGGGCTTAGGGCTTTTGGGGGGGTTAGAGGCTTGGTCTGATTTTGGGGGGCTTTGGGTCTTCGGTCTCTGCTTTTTTGGGGGGCGGTTGGTCTGGTTTGGGGGGGCTGGGGGCTTTTGGGGGGTCAGAGGCTTGGTCTGATTTTGGGGGGCTTTGGGTCTTTGCTCCATGTTTTTGGGGGGAGATTGGAGTCGCTGGTCTGGTTTGGGGGGGCTTTGGGCTTTTTTGGGGTGTTAAAGGTGGGTCTGTTTTTGGGGGGCTTTTGGGAGGTCAAAGGTTTGGTTTTGGGGGGGCTTAGGGGTTTTGGGGGGTTAAAGGCTTGGTCTGATTTTGGGGGGCTTTGGGTCTTTGGTCTCTTTTTTGGGGGGGCGGTTGGTTGGTTTTTGGGGGGTTAGGGGTTTTGGGGGGCTTAGAGGCTTGGTCTGATTTTGGGGGTCTTTGGGTCTTTGGTCTCTTTTTGGGGGGGTGGTTGGTCTGTTTTGGGGGGGTTAGGGGTTTTGGGGGGGTCAGAGGCTTGGTCTGATTTTGGGGGGCTTTGGGGTCTCGTTTTTGGGGGGATGGGGTGGCTGGTCTGTTTTGGGGGGTTTGGGACTTTTGGGGGGCTTAAAGGGTTGCTCTTTTTTGGGGGGTCTTGAGACTTTTGGGGGCACTCGGAGCTTTTTGGGGGGGGATTAAAGTCTCGCTCTGCTTTTGGGGGCCCTTTGGGCCATCCCCCCTCCCTCAGGCAGCCCCCCCCCACCTCCATGAAGCCCCCCCCCCTCACCCGCCCCCCTGGGCGGCGAGAGACCCCCCCCCAGCAGCGCCCGGACTTGGGGGGCCGCCCCCCAGCCCCCCAACCGCCTCCACCTGCGCCGCCAGGAGCGAGACGCCTTCTTCAGCCTGCTGGGTAAGCGTCAGCCGCCCCGCAGCCATCCTGCCGAAAGAGGGGAAAGCGCCTCCCTCGCGTTAATAAAACCCCCCAAACCGGAGGCTTTTCCCCCCAAAAATTAATTTTATTTCATAACTTGTTCTCCTCGTCAAGAAGACGACGTGGTGCGGGAGTTCCTGGCGATGGACGCCTGCTGCAGGATTTCCGATAAGGTCAGTCCTTCCAAACCCACTATTTCATTATTTTTTATAAACAAACCTACTTTTTTTTGCCTGAATTTAACTATTTTTTGGTCTAAAATCCCCGTGTTTGTCCTCCTTTCCCAGTACCTGCTGGCAATGGCGCTGACGTACTTCAAGCGCGCCGGCCTGCCCACCAGCGAGTACACCCGCCTCAACCTCTTCACCGCCCTGTAGGTACCCCGAGACCCCCTCGTTAGCGGGGCGCGGGGGGGGCTCTAACGGCGCTGCCCGCCCGTTAGCGAGGCGCGGGGGGGGCTCTAACGGCGCTGCCCGCCCGTTAGCGGGGCGCGCGGGGGGGGCTCTAATGATGCTGCCCGCCCGTTAGCGAGGCGCGGGGGGGCTCTAATGATGCTGCCCGCCCGTTAGCGAGGCGCGGGGGGGGGCTCTAACGGCGCTGCCCGCCCGTTAGCGAGGCGCGGGGGGGGGCTCTAACGGCGCTGCCCGCCCGTTAGCGAGGCGCGGGGGGGCTCTAACGGCGCTGCCCGCCCGTTAGCGAGGCGCGGGGGGGCTCTAACGGCGCTGCCCGCCCGTTAGCGAGGCGCGGGGGGGCTCTAACGGCGCTGCCCGCCCGTTAGCAGGGCGCGGGGGGGCTCTAACGGCGCTGCCCGCCCGTTAGCGAGGCGCGGGGGGGGCTCTAACGGCGCTGCCCGCCCGTTAGCGAGGCGCGGGGGGGGCTCTAACGGCGCTGCCCGCCCGTTAGCGAGGCGCGGGGGGGGCTCTAACGGCGCTGCCCGCCCGTTAGCGAGGCGCGGGGGGGGCTCTAACGGCGCTGCCCGCCCGTTAGCGGGGCGCGGGGGGGCTCTAACGGCGCTGCCCGCCCGTTAGCGAGGCGCGGGGGGGCTCTAATGATGCTGCCCGCCCGTTAGCGAGGCGCGGGGGGGGGCTCTAACGGCGCTGCCCGCCCGTTATCGGGGCGCGGGGGGGCTCTAACGGCGCTGCCCGCCCGTTAGCGAGGCGCGGGGGGGCTCTAATGATGCTGCCCGCCCGTTAGTGAGGCGTGGGGGGCTCTAATGCCGCTCCTCAGAGCGCTCGCTAACGAAGCAGGGCTCTAACGACGCCGTTAAGTCTCCCCAAAGGGGGTTAAGCCCCAAACCCAAGCCCTATCCCCGCCTCATCCACTTCCCGTTATCCCTACCTGCCGAATTGCCCAAAATCCCTCAAATTCACCTCGTTTCCCCCCCCCCGCAGGTACCTGGCGAACGACATGGAGGAGGATGAGGAGGAGCACAAGTTCCGCATCTTCCCCTGGGCGCTGGGCCGCCGCTGGCGCCGCCTTTTCCCTCGGTTCCTGCGCCGCCGCGACCGGCTCTGGGCCCGGATGAGCTACCGGGCGGCCGTCAGCCGGCACTGCTGCGAGGAGGTGGGTGCCGCCCCTGCCAAAACACACCCAAAATCCCTGAATTTCACCCCAAAAATAGCCTTAGAGACCTCCCCGCCCTCCAAAAAAAACCCAAATAATCCTTCAAGACCTCAAAACGTGAGAATCGAAAACGAAATTTGGATTTTTACCGTGTCCGCCACCGCTTTCCCTGCTGAAAATGCCGGTTTTTCTGAAAATTGCCCCTTTTTTTTTAAGGTTAATTAGCGGGGTTTTGGGCAAGTCGCAGCCCTGGCGGGGGGGGGGGGGTGGCGGTGGACCCCCCCCCGCTGCACCGGCTGCTGCCAGTTACTCGTCCTGGAACCAAGATGGATTTAAGCCCCAAAATGCAGCGTTTTAGCCCCAAAATTGCTGAGGGTTTAAGCTTCAAAATGCAGGGTTTTGGCCCCAAAATCGGGGGGGGTTAAGCCTCAAAATCATCTGGGGTTTAAGCCCCAAAATGTGGGACTTTAGCCCCAAAATCATAGGGGCTTAAGCTTCAAAATGCAGGGGTTTAGCCCCAAAATCATGTGGCATTTAAGCCTCAAAATGCAGGGTTTTAACCCCAAAATTGTGGGGGGTTTAAGCCTCAAAATGCAGGGTTTTAGCCCCAAAATTGTGGGGGTTTAAGCCTCAAAATGTGGGGTTTTAGCCCCAAAATTGTGGGGGGTTAAGCACCGATGCAGGGTTTAAGTCTCAACATTGGGGGAGGGTTTAAGCCCCAAAATCCAGGGCTTTAGCCCCAAAATCATGGGGGTTTAAGCTTCAAAATGCAGGGGTTTAGCCCCAAGATGGGGGGGGGTTCAAGCCCCCAAATTGTGGGGGGTTTAAGCCCCAAAATGCAGAGTTTTAGCCCCAAAATTGTGAGGGGTTTAAGCCCCAAACTGCAGGGGTTTAGCCCCAAATTATGGGGGTTTAAGCCCCAAACTGCAGGGGTTTAGCCCCAAAATTGTGGGGGTGTTAAGCACCAATGCAGGGTTTAAGCCCCAAAATCGTGTGGGGGTTTTAGCCCCAAAATGCAGGGTTTTACCCCAAAAATGTCGGGGGTTTTAGCCCCAAAATGCACAGTTTTAGCCCCAAAATTGTGGGTGTTTTAAGCACCAATGCAGGGGTTTAGCCCCAAAATCGTGTGTGGGGTTTAAGCCCCAAACTGCAAGGTTTTAGCCCCAAAATTGTAGGGGGGTTTAGCCCCAAAATCATGGGGGGGTTAAGCCCCAAAATTGTGGGGGGGTTTAGCCCCCAAATACAGGGTTTAAGCCCCCAAAATTGTGGGGGGTTTAAGCCCCCAAAATTGTGGGGGGTTAAAGCCCCAAAATGCAGGGTTTTAGCCCCAAAATCAAAGGGGGTTTAATCCCCAAAATAAAGGGGTTTAGCCCCAAAATTGTGGGGGGTTTAAGCCCCAAAATGCAAGGTTTTAGCCCCAAAATTGTGGGTGTGTTAAGCACCAATGCAGGGGTTTAGCCCCAAAATTGTGGGGGGGTTTAGCCCCAAAATACAGGGTTTTAGGCCCAATATCTTGAGGTGTTTAAGCCCCAAAATGCACAGTTTTAGCCCCAAAATTGTGGGGGGTTAAAGCCCCAAAATGCAGGGTTTTAGCCCCAAAATTGTGGGGGGGTTAAGCCCCAAAATGCACAGTTTTAGCCCCAAAAGCGTGGGTGGGGTTAGGCCCCAAAATGCAGGGGTTTAGCCCCAAAATTGTGGGGGGTTAAAGCCTCAAAATGCAGGGGTTTAGCCCCAAAATTGGGGGGGGTTTAAGCCCCAAAATGCAGGGTTTTGGCCCCAAAATCAAAGGGGGTTTAAGCTCCAAACTGCAGGGTTTTAGCCCCAAAATTGTGGGCGGTGTTAAGCCCCAATGCAGGGGTTAAGCCCCAAAATCGTGGGGGGTTTTAGCCCCAAAATGCACAGTTTTAGCCCCAAAATTGTGGGGGTGTAAGCCCCAAACTGCAGGGGTTTAGCCCCAAAATCGTGAGGGCTTTAAGCCCCCAAATGCAGGGTTTTAGCCCCAAAGCGCGGGGTTTTAAGCCCCCGAACTCAGCTTCTGACGCTGGGGGGGTGCTTTAACCCCCCCCAAATGCCGAGGGGGGGGATTTTTACCCCCAAAACTGCCGGTTTTGACCCCAAAACCTGGGCCTTTTTTATTATTATTATCATTATTTTTGGCGGGCAGGTGATGGCGACGGAGCCCCGGCACTGGGCCTGGCTGCGGGAGCGCGCCCCCCACCACAGCGGGGCCGCCCGCCCCTACGGCAGGGCCCCCCGCCCCGCGCCCGCGCCGCGCCCCCGCCACGCCCGCCCCCACGAGGAGGAGGAGGAGGAGGAGGACGAAGCCGCCTTCATCCTCCGCCCGCGCCGCAGCCCCGCCCTGCTCCCCCGCCCCGCCAAAACCCACTGATTTCCCCCAAATTCGGGGTCGGGGACGCGCCCTGGATGCACTTTTTTTGGTTCCCCCCCCCCCCCCATAGCGTGCTCACAACAAAGCCAATTTTGGGGTTTTTTAACTCAAAATCCAGCTTCGCTCCCAGCAGAGCGCAACTTTTCTACGGCGCAAACCAGTGATTTTTGGTCATTTTGTCCCCTTTTCCCCCTTATTTATAACCCGAGATGATTAAAAAATTGCCCAAAATCCCTCGTTTTCTCCCCATTGCCTGGTACTTTTCCCACTTTTAGCCCCAAAACTCATCTCCCTCCTGAGGGAGGCCGAAGGGTGGGGGGGTGACACCGACACCCTTCCCCTGTTTTCGTGCAAAAAGAGGGGAAAACGGGCAACGTGAAGGATTAAACCCCAAAAATTGCTATTTTTGTCATTCGTGTGGGGAAAAAAAATAGATAAAATCGTTTGCGGCGGGGGTGGGGTGGATTTGGGGCCCCCCCGCGCCCCCCAACCCGGCGCCGTTTCTCTCTCCGCAGGCGCTGAGGGCGGCGGGACCCCCCCCCCGCGGGCTCAGGTAGGGACGGCGGCGGCCACACGCGTGTTACACGCGTGTTACGTACACGTTCGAGCCTCCCCCGCGCGTGTTGTGGGGTGTTCGGCCCTGCACACGTGTGTTCCTTGCGTGTCCTGGCCCTGCACACGTGTCCCCGTGCCTCCTGGCACCGTACGTGTGTTCCCCGTCTGTCCCGGCCCTGCACACGCGTGTCCCAGCCCTCTACATGTATGTCCCATGCGTGTCCCACTCTCTGCACACGTGTGTCTCGCTCCTCTGCGCACACACACCCCCACGTGTGTCCCCCCTGTGCACACGCCTGTCCCACGGGTGTCCCAGCCCTTTGCACACGTGTGTCCCACCCCTCTGCACACACCCCCCACGCGTGTCCCCCCCGTGCACATGCCTGTCCCACGCGTGTCCAGCCCTCCACACACGCGTGTCCGTGTCCCAGCCCTCTGCACACGCATGTCCATGTCCCACCCCTCCACACACGCGTGTCGCACCCCTCCGCACACGCGTGTCCGTGTCCCACCCCTCTACACACACCCCCCCACGCATGTCCCCCCTGGGCACACGCCTGTCCAACACATGTCCAGCTCTCCGCACACGCGTGTCCGTGTCCCACCCCCTGCACACACCCCCCCACGCGTGTCCCCCCGTGCACACGCATGTCCCACCCCTCCGCACACGCGTGTCCGTGTCCCACCCCCCTGCACACACCCCCCCACGCGTGTCCCCCCGTGCACACGCCTGTCCCACCCCTCCGCACACGCGTGTCCGTGTCCCACCCCCCTGCACACCCCCCACGCGTGTCCCCCCGTGCACACGCCTGTCCCACCCCTCCGCACACGCGTGTCCGTGTCCCACCCCCCCGCACACCCCCCCACGCGTGTCCCCCCGTGCACACGCCTGTCCCATGCGTGTCCAGGCCTCCGCACACGCGTGTCCGTGTCCCACCCCCCTGCACACCCCCCCACGCGTGTCCCCCGTGCACACACGTGTCCCACCCCTCTGCACACCCCCCCACGCGTGTCCCCCGTGCACACGCGTGTCCAGCCCTACGCACACGCGTGTCCGTGTCCCACCCCTCTGCACACACCCCCCACGCGTGTCCCCCCGTGCACACGCGTGTCCCACCCCCCTGCACACCCCCCACGCGTGTCCCCCCGTGCACACGCGTGTCCCACCCCCCTGCACACCCCCCACGCGTGTCCCCCCGTGCACACGTGTGTCCCACCCCCCTGCACACCCCCCCACGCGTGTCCCCCCGTGCACACGCCTGTCCCACCCCTCCGCACACGCGTGTCCGTGTCCACCCCCCGCACACCCCCCACGCGTGTCCCCCCGTGCACACGCGTGTCCCACCCCCCTGCACACCCCCCACGCGTGTCCCCCCGTGCACACGCGTGTCCCACCCCCCTGCACACCCCCCACGCGTGTCCCCCCGTGCACACGCCTGTCCACCGCTCCGCACACGCGTGTCTGTGTCCCACCCCCCGCACACCCCCCCACGCGTGTCCCCCGTGCACACGCGTGTCCCACCCCCCTGCACACACACCCCACGCGTGTCCCCCCGTGCACACGCGTGTCCCACCCCCCTGCACACCCCCCACGCGTGTCCCCCCGTGCACACGCGTGTCCCACCCCCCTGCACACCCCCCACGCGTGTCCCCCCGTGCACACGCGTGTCCCACCCCCCTGCACACCCCCACACGTGTCCCCCCGTGCACACGCCTGTCCCACCCCCCACGCGTGTGCGGAGGGGTGGGGACACGCGTGTGCACGGGGGGACACGCGTGTCCGTGTCCCACCCCCCCTGCACACACACCCCCACGCGTGTCCCCCGTGCACACGCGTGTCCACCCCTCCGCACACCCCCCCCAGGCGTGTCCCCCCGTGCACACACGTGTCCCACCCCCCCTGCACACCCCCCCACGCGTGTCCCCCCGTGCACACGCGTGTCCCACCCCTCCGCACACGCCTGTGGCGTGCGGCACCGCCCAGCCCGCAGCCCCCTTCCCCCCCCTCGCAATGCGGCACAAACCCCGCAGGCGCCCGAGGGACCCAAAAAAGCCCAGCAACGGCCCCCACCCCCCCCCCCTCGGCGACCCCCAAAATCCCCCCTTTTCACCCCATTTCCCCTCCCGCCGGCCTCGCGGGGAGGAGCGGCGCAGGGAGGAGTCTCGGCGGGGGCTTCCCCCCCCCCCCCCGGCCTCGCCTTCCCGCTTAAGGAACTTCAAAATAGAGAGCGGTTTTTTTTTTTGCCTTGTTTTACCCAAAAGCGGCGAGTTTGGGAGCCAGGTAGGTCCCCGCGTCCCCCCCGGGAGGTGACAGCCGCCCGCGGCGCCCGGCCGCGGGGTGACAAGGCGGGAGGCGCTTCCCTCCTCGACTTGGCGGCCGGCGGCGCTTATACAACTCTGGATCGGGGGAAAAACCGGGGGAAATGGGTAAAAAGCAGCGTTTTGACCCGTTTTGCTCCTTTTTCGGAGGCGGGAAGGGCTTGGGGGCTGGGGGGGGGCTCCCTCACCCCCAAACCGAGCCCTGTTTTAACCAGGAAAGAGTTGTTTGGGGATTAAATCTGCCTCGGGGGGGCGGAATGGGGAATTTTGGGGTTTTTTTTTAACGTTTTGGCTTAAAATTTAGCGGGTTTTGCTGGTTTTTTTTCTCCTTTTCCATGGGATTTCCTTCCCGACGCGCCAGGAGGGGAAGCGACCGCTGAGGTGCTGCCGGCACCGGGCCGAGCTTTCGCCCCGCGGCACCTGCCGGGGCGCCGGCTCCCCGCCGCCCTCCTGGAAACGGGGTGAAAAAAGGCGATTTTTGTCCAATTTACCTCAAAAACGTACGTGGGGAGGGGCTGGGGGGGGGGGGGGGGGGCAAATGGCTCCCCGCTCGCCCCTGGAAGGGGGGGGGAGGCGGGGGGGCCCCCCAGGGCCCCCGGCGCGCGAGGGGGGGACCTCGGTAACGGGGAAACCTCGTTAGCGGGGAAACCTCGGTAACGGGACCCTCGGTAACGGGGAAACCTCGTTAACGGGACCCTCGTTAGCGGGGAAACCTCGGTAACGAGCCCCTCGGTAACGGGGCGGAGGAGCAGGGGCCGTAACGAAGCGAGGCGCCCCCTCAGCTAGGCCTCGCTCGCGCCCCAAAATCCTGCTGGGGGGGGGGGGGGGTTAAGGACTCCCCCCCTCCCCCATTTTGGGGACAATTTGTGCTTTTTTGGGGCACAATCCCCGCTTTTAGGGTGTCCCTGACCCCCTCCCCCCCCCCCCCAGGGGCTGGGCTTTGGGGGGGACAGAAACCCCGGCGGGGGGCCGCGCCGCCGACACCCCGTCACCTTTCCCTCCCTCCCTTAATTACCGCCTAATCAAGCACCCCGATGCTTAATTAAGCACCCCGATGCTTAATTAAGCTCCCTCATCGTTAATTAAGGCCTTTACGGGTTGAAGAGGGGCCCGGCGGCGGCGCTCGGGGCTGCGCTGGCGGGGAGCGGCCGTGCCACACGCCGTAACTTGCCGGACTTGTTTTGGGGCCGTTTCCCCTCCTTTTCGTCGGCGTTGGGAGCCGCCCCGTGCCCAAATTCATCTCTTTATTGGATTATTTTTTTTGTTTTTGAACGCCAAAGGGGCCGTTTCGAGGTGAAACCCGGCTATTTTGGGCCCGCTCGGGTTACAGGCAGCGAGCAGCTGGCGCGGAGGGGGGGCGGCGAGGGCGGGAGGGCTTCCCCGCCCCCTTAATTCCCATTTTTCACCCCAAAATGCCGCCACGCTTCCCTCACCAAAATCCCCCCGAGCCCAAATTTGGGGAAATTCGGCGTTTTTTTAGCCTTTCCCCCCCCAAAAACCTACGATCTCGGCGGGCTCAGCGCTCGGGTTTAACAAAACCCAACTGCGCGGGGTTTTTTGGGGCAGAATCCCTCTTTTTTTCTCTTTTGCGCCGTTCGCAGTCGGGATCCTAAACCAAACCCCGAACTCGCCAAAACTCCCCAAATCCCCCCAAAACGCCCCGCAGGGTTGGGGTGCGCAGCTGCCTCGCTAACGAGGCCGCGCTAATTAGCGTTCGATTCCCCTCCCCTTGAGTTAATTGAGGGGGGCGGGAGGCGCTCCCCGCCTTTGCCCCGGCGCGAGGGAGAGCGTAGCCGTCGCGGCACCACCGCGGCGGCGGCGGCGAGGAAGAAAATTGGGCGGAAACCCCAACTTTTACCGCTCGTTTTTCCCGATTTTACTAATTCCCCCTCTTTTCTCCCCAGGATGGCGGAGGAACCGATCGTCCCGGTGTACTGCACCGGCGTTTCGGCGCAGGTGCAACGGCAACGGGCGAAGGCGTTGGGGTTGGGTCGGCACGAGAACGCGGTGCGGTACCTGGGGCAGGACTACGAGCGCTTGGTGGAGGAATGCCGGCGTTCCGGCACTCTCTTCCGCGACCAAACCTTCCCGCCGGCTCCCGCTTCCCTCGGCTTCCGCGAGCTCGGCCCCGGCACCGCCAAAACCCACGGCGTCCAATGGAAGAGACCGACGGTGAGCCGCGGGGTCTTAACGACGGGGCGCTAATTAACCGCGTTCGGCCTCCCGGTTGGGTTCCAAGTCCCTCGGCGTTCTCGCGGCAAACTCCTCCTGGCGCGGCGGCGGCGGCGAGGCGGAACCGTAAATATCCAAATTTTGGTGAATTTTGGTGAATTTTGGTGACCGAATCGGGGGCGTTTCCCCGCAGGAGCTGTGTCCGCGCCCGCAGTTCATCGTGGACGGGGCCACGCGCACCGACATCTGCCAGGGAGCGCTGGGTAGGGAGCGCCGGCGCTCGGGTTTTCCCGATTTTCTAATTTTTCACCTCAAATCGGAGATTTGGCGGCGGGGGAGGCGTTTGCGGCGAATCGAGGCTCGTTTGCGCGCCGTTGCCGCCGGTTCGAACCTCTCGCCGGCGGGTTGCGGCAGAGCTCGCCGCGCTTTCCCCCTAAAACGCCCGCCGAGCGTTAAAAAAAAAACCCTAGAGGCAGGTGTTGGACCAGAAAATTGCCTTTTTTACCCCAAAACCGGTGCCCGCAGGTGACTGCTGGCTGCTGGCGGCCATCGCTTCCCTCACGCTCAACGAGACCATCCTGCACCGCGTGGTGCCGCACGGGCAGAGCTTCCAGCACGGCTACGCCGGCATCTTCCACTTCCAGGTGAGAGAGACGCTTAAACTCCTCGGCCACCAAATTTTGGGGGTTTCCTCACCATTTTGGGGCTCCTCCTCCACCATTTTGGGGCTCCTCCACCATTTTGGGGGTCTTCTGCCACCATTTTGGGGGCTCGCACACCATTTTGGGGCTCCTTCTCCACCATTTTGGGGCTCCTCTTCCACCATTTTGGGGGTTCCCCCACCATTTTGGGGGTTTCCCCACCATTTTGGGGCTCCTCCACCATTTTGGGGGTCCTCTTCCACCATTTTGGGGCTCCTCCACCATTTTGGGGGTTCTCCTTCACCATATTGGGGGTTCCCCCACCATTTTGGGGGTCCTCTTCCACCATTTTGGGGCTCTTTTCACCATTTTGGGGCTCCTTCACCATTTTGGGGCTCCTCCTCCACCATTTTGGGGCTCCTCCACCATTTTGTGGGTCTTCCGCCACCATTTTGGGGTCCTCTTCCACCATTTTGGGGCTCTTTCCACCATTTTGGGGGTTTCCTCACCATTTTGGGGGTTCCCCCACCATTATGGGGGTCTTCCGCCACCATTTTGGGGGGCCTCTTCCACCATTTGGGGCTCCTTCACCATTTTGGGGGTTTCCCCACCATTTTGGGGCTCCTCCTCCACCATTTTGGGGCTCCTCCACCATTTTGGGGGTCTTCTGCCACCATTTTGGGGGTCCTCTTCCACCATTTTGGGGCTCCTCCACCATTTTGGGGGTCTTCTGCCACCATTTTGGGGGTCCTCTTCCACCATTTTGGGGCTCCTTCACCATTTTGGGGGTTCTCCTTCACCATTTTGGGGCTCCTCCACCATTTTGGGGGTCTTCTGCCACCATTTTGGTGCTCCTCTTCCACCATTTTGGGGTTCCCCCACCATTTTGGGGGGCCTCTTCCACCATTTGGGGCTCCTCCACCATTTTGGGGCTCCTCCACCATTTTGTGGGTCTTCCGCCACCATTTTGGGGGGCCTCTTCCACCATTTTGGGGCTCCTCCCCCACCATTTTGGGGGCTCCCCCACCATTTTGGGGGTCCTCCTCCACCATTTTGGGGGCAAACCAGGCTCTTTCCACCACAAAATGGCTGCCGGCTTAATCCTCCGCCGGGTTGGTGCCGCCGCCCTTTCCCCGGCGGCTCATCCTCGCGGTGATGCGCAGCGTAGGACCCAAAACCGGGCGTTTTCTCCCCAAAACGCCGCTCCCTGGATAAAAAAGAAAAGGGGGAGGGGGGGGGTTGTCTTCGGCCTCGCCGCCTCCTCTTCCTCTTCGCCCTCCCTCCCTTCAGATTTGGCAATTCGGCGAGTGGCTGGACGTGGTGGTGGACGACTACTTGCCCACCAAAGACGGCAAGCTGCTCTTCGTCCACTCCGCCGAGGGCAGCGAGTTCTGGAGCGCCTTGCTGGAGAAAGCCTACGCCAAGTACGCCCTCGTCCTCTTCCTCCTCTTCATTTTTTTGGGGTAAAAAAGCCCCGAAACGGTCAAATCTTCTCTTGCCGCCCCTCAGGGTGAACGGCTGCTACGAGGCGTTGTCGGGCGGCAGCACCTCGGAGGGTTTCGAGGATTTCACCGGCGGCGTGACGGAGTGGTACGACCTGCGCAAGCCCCCCGCCGATCTCTACCAGATCATCCTCAAGGCGCTGGAACGCGGATCCCTGCTCGGCTGCTCCATCGACGTGAGGGACCTTGGTTTGGGTTAAAAAAATACCGTTTTGGGCGGAGACGGGATGAATCGGCGCGGCATCGCGGGCCGGTAACGCCGCCGCCGTCTCGTTTCCTCGCAGATAACGAGCGTCTTCGACATGGAGGCGGTGACGTTCAAGAAGCTGGTGAAGGGCCACGCGTACTCGGTGACGGGGGCCAAGCAGGTGAGAGGCGACGCCGTTTTGGGGAGAAAACGGCGCTTTTTGGGTCCGGAGCCCTGACGGCGCCCGTTCGCAGATCAACTACCGCGGGCAATCCCTGGGCCTGATCCGTATGCGCAATCCCTGGGGAGAAGTGGAGTGGACGGGACCCTGGAGCGACAAGTGAGGAGCACGAGGCTTCGTTAGCGTTAATTAACGAAGCGGCTCGGCCGCGGGGCTGAGATCCGTTTGCCGCCCGCAGCTCGGCCGAGTGGAACGCGGTGGAGCCGGCGTTGAGGCAGCAGCTGATGGTGAAAATGGAGGACGGTGAATTTTGGTAAGCGAAGAGGGATGAAACAACCAAAAAACCCTTTTCCCAACCGTTTTGCGCCGGGAAAAGAGGGAAAACTTCCCCTCCCGACCTTCGGCGCCTCCTCTTCCTCCAGGATGTCCTTCCGGGATTTCCTCCGGGAATTCACCCGCCTGGAGATCTGTAACCTCACCCCGGACGCTCTCCAATCCCGCAAATTCCGCAAGTGGAACACGCGGCTCTACGACGGGACGTGGCGGCGCGGCAGCACGGCCGGCGGTTGTAGGAACTACCCCGGTAGGCGCCGCCGGCGGGGGAGTTTTACCTCAAACCCGCTGTTTTTGGCATCGCTTTGACCTCTTTTTGCCTTTTTTTCAGCCACTTTCTGGATCAACCCGCAGTTTAAGATCCAGCTGGAGGAGGTGGACGACGACGGGGACGAGGGCGGCAGGCGCGAGCCCGGCTGCAGCTTCCTGCTGGCGCTGATGCAGAAGCACCGGCGCCGCGAACGCCGCTACGGCAAGGACATGGAGACCATCGGATTCGCCGTCTACGAGGTAACGGCGTCGACCGGCGGCGTCAACCGGTGGCGTCAACCGGCGGCGTCAACCGGCGGCGTCAACCGGCGCCGCCGTGCGCCCTGACTTCTCCTCTCCTCTCCCTACAGGTTCCTCCCGAGGTGGGTACGGTGACGATAGCACCGTAACGGCGAACCGGGAAAAGAGGGAAAGGTGTTTTTTGGGGTTATTTTGGGTGTTGTTTTTTTCTTTTTTAACCCCGTTCCGGCAGTACGTGGGGAAATCGGGCGTCCACCTGAAGCGGGATTTCTTCCTGGCCAACGCCTCGCGCGCCCGTTCGGAGCAGTTCATCAACCTGCGGGAGGTGAGCACCCGGTTCCGGTTGCCGCCGGGCGAGTACATCGTGGTGCCCTCCACCTTCGAACCCAACAAGGAAGGAGACTTCGTTCTCCGCGTCTTCTCCGAGAAGAAAGCCGGCACCGAGTAAGAGACGCTTCGTTAGCGCTAACGATCCCCGGCGACGCCGGTGGCCAAACTCCTTTGTTCTCTCCGTAGGGAAATGGATGACAAGATCCAGGCGACGCTGCCGGATGAGGTGAGGGAGGTGGACGACGCCGGAGGGTGCCGAGGTGTCCGCCTTTTTACCAAACCAGCCGTTTTTTCCCTCAGAAAGTGCTCTCCGAAAGCCAAATCGATGATAACTTCAAGCAACTCTTCAAGCAGCTGGCGGGGGCGGTAAGAGGGGGTGCCGGGACCGGCGGCGGCGGCACCGGCGGCACCGGACAACACCGCGTCTTCTCCCTCCCGTAGGACATGGAGATCAGCGTCCGGGAGCTTCAGACCATCCTCAACCGGATCATCGGCAAACGTGAGCCGCCGGGCGGGATTTTGGCGGCGGGGGGGGGGGTTGGAGGGTTCACCACGACAAACAGCCAAATCCCCAACGCCGTTAATTGTCGGTTGAACTCGTTAACGCAAATAACGACCGGATTCTTTTGCAGATAAAGATCTGCGGACCAAAGGCTTCAGCACGGAGTCCTGCCGCAGCATGGTCAACCTCATGGACGTATCCTCCGCCGCCGGCGATTGGGGGCTCTTCTTTTTTTGGGGGGTTTCCCCCAAATCCCCCCGTTTTCCTTAACCCCCTTCCGCCCCGCAGAAAGACGGCAACGGGAAGCTGGGGCTGGTGGAGTTCAACGTCTTGTGGAACAGAATCCGCAACTACCTGGTGGGTCCGGGAGGGGATTTTGGGGTGAAATCGGGGGGTTTGGGGGTCTTTCTCCTCATGGATGACCCCCTTTTTTTTTTGGGGGGGGGGGGGTTGGGTTTGGCTCGCAGGCCATCTTCCGCAAGTTCGACCTGGATAAATCGGGGAGCATGAGCGCCTACGAGATGCGGATGGCGCTGGAAGCGGCAGGTAGCGCCCCGCCCCGCCGATTCACCCCCAGATTTGCTAACGCCTCCGCCGGTTTTAAGTCGTTTGTTGGGTTGGTTTGTTTTTTTTTTTTCCTAAAAAGGCTATAAATTAAACAAAAAGCTGCACGAGTTGATCATCACCCGCTACGCGGAGCCCGACCTGGCCATCGACTTCGACAACTTCGTCTGCTGCCTCGTGCGCCTGGAGACCATGTTCCGTGAGCGACGTTTTACCCCAAAAAAAACCCCACCGTTTTGCCACGGTTCTTAACAGGAAAAGTTGGAAAACATGGATTGAAAAGATTTTCTTCTCCCGCTTTTCCTGCTGAGTTCTGTGGAAAAGTTGGAAAAAACCCACAGGAGTTGAGGGGAAAGCTGGAAAACGCAACAGCTTCTAAGGGGAAAAGTGGGAAAAACCTTTTTTTTTTTTCTGTTAGTGTAAAAAAGCAGCGGGGTTTAACGGGAAAAGTTGGAAAACGGGATTTAACAGAATTATTTTCCCCCCATTTTTCCCCTTAAATCCTACCCCATTTTTCACTTTTTGCCCTTAAAATGCTGCAATTTTCCCACCTTTCCCCCTCAAATCCTGCCTGTTTTTCACTTTTTGCCCTTAAAATTCCGCAATTTTTCCCACCTTTGCCCCTCAAATCCCGCCCCGTTTTTCACTTTTTGCCCTTAAAATTCTGCAATTTTCCCCACCTTTGCCCCTCAAATCCCGCCCCGTTTTTCCACTTTTTGCCCTTAAAATTCTGCAGTTTTTCCCACCTTTCCCCCTCAAATCCTGCCCCGTTTTTCCACTTTTTGCCCTTAAAATTCTACAGTTTTTCCCACCTTTCCCCCTCAAATCCCGCCCCGTTTTTCCACTTTTTGCCCTTAAAATTCCGCAATTTTCCCCACCTTTTCCCTCAAATCCCGCCCATTTTTCCACTTTTTGCCCTTAAACCCTGCAATTTTTCCCAACTTTCCCCCTCAAATCCCGCCCGTTTTTCCACTTTTTGCCCTTAAAATTCTGCAATTTTCCCACCTTTCCCCCTCAAATCCCGCCCCGTTTTTCCACTTTTTGCCCTTAAAATTCTGCAATTTTCCCACCTTTCCCCTCAAATCCCGCCCCGTTTTTCCACTTTTTGCCCTTAAAATTCTGCAATTTTTCCCACCTTTCCCCCTCAAACCCCGCCCCGTTTTTCCACTTTTTGCCCTTAAAATTCTGCAATTTTCCCCACCTTTCCCCCTCAAACCTGCCCGTTTTTCCACTTTTTGCCCTTAAAATTCTGCAATTTTCCCCACCTTTCCCCTCAAATCCCGCCCCGTTTTTCCACTTTTTGCCCTTAAAATTCTGCAATTTTCCCCACCTTTCCCCTCAAACCCGCCCCGTTTTTCACTTTTTGCCCTTAAAATTCTGCAATTTTTCCACCTTTCCCCTCAAATCCCGCCCCGTTTTTCCACTTTTTGCCCTTA
Organism: Platalea leucorodia; assembly: GCF_965183815.1. Classification (NCBI taxonomy): domain Eukaryota; kingdom Metazoa; phylum Chordata; class Aves; order Pelecaniformes; family Threskiornithidae; genus Platalea; species Platalea leucorodia. Next base: position 221,167 of record NC_138856.1, read on the forward strand.
AAATTCCGCAATTTTTCCCACCTTTCCCCTCAAATCCCGCCCCGTTTTTCCACTTTTTGCCCTTAAAATTCTGCAATTTTTCCCACCTTTCCCCCTCAAATCCCGCCCCGTTTTTCCACTTTTTGCCCTTAAAATTCCGCAATTTTTCCCACCTTTCCCCCTCAAATCCCGCCCCGTTTTTCACTTTTTTGCCTTAAAATTCTGCAATTTTCCCCACCTTTTCCCTCAAATCCCACCCATTTTTCCACTTTTTGCCCTTAAACCCTGCAATTTTCCCCACCTTTCCCCTCAAACCTGCCCGTTTTTCTACTTTTTGCCATTCTGCAATTTTTCCCACCTTTCCCCCTCAAATCCCGCCCGTTTTTCCACTTTTTGCCCTTAAAATTCTGCAATTTTTCCCACCTTTCCCCCTCAAATCCCGCCCCGTTTTTCCACTTTTTGCCCTTAAAATTCTGCAATTTTCCCACCTTTCCCCCTCAAATCCTGCCCCGTTTTTCCACTTTTTGCCCTTAAAATTCTGCAATTTTTCCCACCTTTCCCCCTCAAATCCTGCCCCGTTTTTCCACTTTTTGCCCTTAAAATTCTACAATTTTTCCCACCTTTCCCCCTCAAATCCCGCCCCGTTTTTCCACTTTTTGCCCTTAAACCCTGCAGTTTTTCCCACCTTTCCCCCTCAAACCCCGCCCCGTTTTCCCCACTTCCCCCCCTAAAAAGAAAAAATAACCATTTCCCCCCCCAATTTCCCTCACGGCAGGTTTTTTCCAAGCGATGGACGTGGACCAGGACGGCGTCGTCACCTTCGACTTGCTGCAGGTACCTGCGGGTGTTGCGGGGGGCTGACGCCCACCCAACACCCTCGCGCCCCTCACACCCTCCTCTTCCTCCCGCAGTGGCTACAGCTCACCATGTTCGCCTGACCGCACCCCCAACCCTCCAAGTGCCTTCGCAGCGGGAGCCGACGACAAAAAAACGCGCCGGTTTTTCCCTTTTTTTTGCCTTTTTTCAGCATAAAACTGGGGGGGGGGGGGGGGGGGGGTGTGAGGGTGTTGCAGCCACCCCCAACCAGTTCACAGGGCTCCCCCCCGCGCTTTGCCAAAGAAACGCCCCTTTCCTCGCCTCTCGCACGGCTCTTTTGGGGTGAATTCTTACGTTTTTCGTGCCTCTTCCTACCGAAGGAGCCTGGACGGGGGGGTGACACCGGGTCTCATCCGATTTCCGAGCCCCCCGACGCGGCTGCCATCGCCCCTCGCTTCCGCGCTCTTTCTCAGCGCCTCAGTCAGGGATCTTCTGCTTACCAGGTGCCATAACAGTGGGGGTTTTTTATTGTATAAATTAAAAATAAGGAAAAAAAAAAAAAACAACGACAAGAAACGTTATTAAAATTAAAGCTCTTTTTCTGCCCGTCCCCCCCCCCCGCTTCAGCTTCCAGCTTTGCCTCAGGGCGAATCCCTCCAGCCCCCCTCGACCTGAGGACGCGACACTTTTACCACTCAGGTGCAAAAAAAACCGTAACTAATATAAGTTTAGGGCTTATAGATGGGGTTATATATATGTATTTTGGGGTTTTTTTTGCGGGGGGGGGGGGTTGTTCTGAATAAAAACCCGCGTCGCGGCAGGTTGTGGTACCGGGTCGGGGTTGAATCCTGTCAGGGCGGCTCCTGTCAGGGACTGGATCCTGTCAGGGGTCGGGGCGGTCTCTCTCCGACCGGGGCGGTCCCTCTCGGACCGGGGCGGTCTACCGGGCCCCGGGACGGTCCCCCCCGGAGCGGGAAGGGGTTCCCCCGGCAGCGGGGACGACGCCTCCGGAGCCCGGTCCGGTCCCTCCGGGTCGTTCCCCGTCAGGCGCCGCTTCCCCCCTCAGCGCCGTGAGGAAACACCCGGGAGGGCGGGAAAATTCCCGCCTTTTCCCCACCCCCCGCCGCCTCCGGTAGCGGGGCGTCGGCCACACCCCCTCCCCGCCCGCCCCTCTCCCATTGGCCTGTTGCCCCTCGATATCTGCATAACCCCGCCTCTCTCCCTCAGCGCGACCACGCCTGTTTCCTTATAAGGCGTGGCCCCGCCCACTCCCCGCTGCCGTCAAGCGCGGCGGTGTCGCGCCGGCGCGGGCTTTTCGCCGCGGAGATGGCGGAGCCGGAGCCGGTCACGGCCGAGGCGGTGCTGAGGGAGCTGGGGCTCTTCGAGCTGCGCTGCGAGGGGGAGGACGTGCCCGGCAGGCGTGAGGAGACCGGCCGGGGCGGGGGGGGCACGGCCTGGGGGTGCCTGTGGGTGTTGGGGGGGGCACGGCCTGGGGGTGCCTGTGGGTGTTGGGGGGGGGATTGGGTGGCTCGGAGGTGTTAGGGGGGTGTTTGAGGGGGGATTGGGTGGTCTGGGGGCGTCAGGGGAGGTGTGTGGGGGGTGTTGGGTGTTTTGGGGGTGTTAGGAGGGTGTTTGAGGGGGTATTGGGTGGTCTGGGGGTGTTGGGGGGGTATTGGGTGGTCTGGGGGCGTCAGGGGAGGTAGGTGGGGCGTGCTGGGTGTTTTGGGGGTGTTTGAGGGGGTTATTGGGTGGTCTGGGGGTGTTAGGGGGGTGTTTGAGGGGGGTATTGGGTGGTCTGGGGGCGTCAGGGGAGGTAGGTGGGGCGTGCTGGGTGTTTTGGGGGTGTTTGAGGGGGTTATTGGGTGGTCTGGGGGCGTCGGGGGGGTGTTTGAAGGGGTTATTGGGTGGTCTGGGAGTGTTAGGGGGGTGTTTGAGGGGGTTATTGGGTGGTCTGGGAGTGTTAGGGGGGTATTTGAGGGGGGTATTGGGTGGTCTGGGGGTGTCAGGGGAGGTAGGTGGGGCGTGCTGGGTGTTTTGGGGGTGTTTGAGGAGGTTATTGGGTGGTCTGGGGGCGTCGGGGGGGTGTTTGAGGGGGTTATTGGGTGGTCTGGGGGCGTCGGGGGGGTGTTTGACGGGGTTATTGGGTGGTCTTGGGGTGTTGGGGGGTTATTTGAGGGGGTATTGGGTGCTCTGGGGGTGTTAGGGGGGTGTTGGAGGGGGAATTGGGTGTTTTGGGGGTGTCAGGGGAGGTGTGTGGGGGGTGTTGAGTGTTTTGGGGGTGTTAGGAGGGTGTTTGAGGGGGTATGGGGTGGTCTGGGGGTGTCAGGGGAGGTATGTGGGGGGTGTTGTGTGTTTTGGGGGTGTCAAGGGGTCGTTTGAGGGGTTATTGGGTGGTCTGGGGGTGTTGGGGGGGTGTTGGGTGTTTTGGGGGTGTCAGGGGAGGTGTTAGGGGGGTACTGGGTGGTCTGGGGTGTGAGAGGAGGTGGTTGGGGGTATTTGGGTGGTTTGGGGGTCTCGGGGATGTTTAGGGGGGGCGTCAGGTGGTCTCAGGGTTTTGGGGGTGGTTTGAGGGGGTTTCTGGTGGTTTGGGGTTGTTTGTGGAGGTCTGGGGGTGTCAGGAGAGGTGTTTGGGGGGGTGTCGGGTGTAGCGGGGGCTGTAGGGGAGGTTTTTTGGGGGGGTGTCGGGTGGTTTGGGGGTTTCAGGGGGTTGTTTGGGGGGGTGTCGGGTGGTTTGGGGGTCCCGGGGGGTGGTTTGGGGGGGTGTCGGGTGGTTTGGGGGTCCCAGGGGGTTGTTTGGGGGGGTGTCGGGTGGTTTGGGGGTCCCGGGGGGTTGTTTGGGGGGGTGTCGGGTGGTTTGGGGGTCCCGGGGGGTGGTTTGGGGGGGTGTCGGGTGGTTTGGGGGTCCCGGGGGGTGGTTTGGGGGGGTGTCGGGTGGTTTGGGGGTCCCGGGGGGTGGTTTGGGGGGGTGTCGGGTGGTTTGGGGGTCCCGGGGGGTGGTTTGGGGGGGTGTCGGGTGGTTTGGGGGTCCCGGGGGGTTGTTTGGGGGGGTGTCGGGTGGTTTGGGGGTCCCGGGGGGTTGTTTGGGGGGTGTTACGGGGGTCAGGACTCCGGGAGCTGCCAGGTTTTGGGGGGTACAGGCCGTTGGGGTTGGGGGTATCGGGATGAGTTGGGCGTTTCGAGGGTCCGGAGAGGAAGACGAGGAGGAGGAAGGTGCAGAGGGGGGTCAGAGAGTTTTGGGGTACCTTTAGGGGGGGGTCCCCAACCCCGTTAACCCCTCCCTCCCCGCAGTGGTGGAGCTGTGCCTGACCTACGAGCTGGACCCGGTGGCTTTGGCTAACGAACTGTTGGCCTTCGTCAGCAGCAAGGACCTCGGCACCCAGCTCTCCGCCGACGGCCTCGACGCCTTCGAGCACGAGGTGCGGGGGTCCCCCGGTTCCCTCCCCCCGCACCCCAAAACCCCCAGAAAAAACGGGGGGGGGACACGCTCACCCCTCTCCTCCTCTTCCTCCTCCAGGTCCTCGCCAAGCGGAGCAGCAGGGTCCCCCGAAAAAGGGACAACCGCTACGGCGGCCTCCACGACGTCCACTCTCTCCAGGAGCTGTATCCGGGCCGGTTTTGGGGTGATCCTTAAAAAAAAAACCGGGGTGTTACGGTGCCCCGTGGGGGGTGGAGCGCCTTCGGCCTCGTTAGCGCCGGTTAACGGGAGGAGTTCACGGCTTGGGGGGGGTGCAGGTGGGCGTCCCCCCAAAAATAAGGGGCTTGGGTGCTCCTTAACGAGCCGGCAGCCTCGACGAGGAAGAAGAGGATGAGCTGCTGGACGCCTACACCACCCCGTCCAAGGTGCACCCCAAAACCTACCCCCAAATTTCCCATTTTCTGCCCCAAAACACCCCTTTTTTAACTTATTTTAAATTTCCTTTTTCATTTCCTCACAGGGTTCCCAAAAACGCAGCAATTCCACCCCGGAAAACCCCCGGCCCAAGCGAACCCTCTCCTCCCGCAGCCCTTACGCGCTTTTCTCTCCCAACAGCTTCTCCCCGAGGTAAACCGTCGCGCCGGGACCGCCGTTCGCGGCGGTGCCGCCGCCGGTCGTCACCGTCACCCCTTTTTTTTTTTTTTGTCCCCGCAGCGTCACCCCTTCCCAAAAATACACCGCGCGCAGCAGCCGGGGCGAGGTGGTGACCTCGTTCGGCTCCGTCCAGGGTCCCTCCTGGAGCGGTCGCGGCGGTCGCGGTTGTACCCCGAAACTTTTCGGTCCCCCGGAAGAAAATTTAACCAAAAGCTACAAATTCATGTTCCAGAAAGCGCTCGACGTCCGAGAAGGTGATGCCGCAACTCGGGGAGGGGTTCGGGACGCCACGCTTTGGTGGTAACCCCGGTTTTTTTTTTGGGGGGGGGGATGTTTTGGGGTGCGGACAACACCTGTGCTCCCTCCGTAGCGCTGTCTTGGAGGATCGAGGAGCTCGGTGACGCGCTGAAAAGCCACCATCACCTGGAGGACTTCGCCTCGGTGTTACTCCCGGCGCAGGTGAACGCCCCGAGCGGTCACCCCCCTCGCCCCGCGCCCGCTTTTGTGGCCGTTTTGGGGCCAAAACGACTCCTTTAGAGATCGATGGCGGTTGGTTTTGTCGTCCCCGCGTAGGAGCCGGTGACGGTGTTGGGTCGGATCGGCTGCGACGGCAACGGGAAGCTCAACGCCAAATCGGCGGTGCTGGAGGGTGACAGGGAACACTCCTCGGGCGGACACGTCCCCCTCGATCTCTCGGAGCTGAAGGAATATTCCCTTTTTCCCGGTCAGGTGCGGCGGCGGCGTTTTTGGGGGGGCGCGGGAGGAGAAAAAACCCCCCCCTCAATTTTTCCTCCCCTAAATTTGGAACCCAACGCCGTTTTCTCACCCGCCTTCAGGTCGTGGCGCTGGAGGGGACCAACAGCACCGGCAGGAAGATGGTGGTCTCCAAGCTCTACGAGGTGACGGCGCGGCGCTGCCGGCGTCCCCGCGGGGCTGGGGTTTTTGGGGTGAAAAAATGAGGATTTTGAGGCGATTGATGATTTCTCCGCAGGGGGTGCCCCTTCCCTTCCACGCGCCGACGGAGCCGGCCTCAGGTGAGCCCCGACGCTTCCCCCGCCGGCGGCCGCTGCCGTTTAAAGCCGGGATGCGTTAAACCTCCCCGCCGGACCACGGAAAGGTTTTGGGGTGTCCCAAACCCCCTTATTTTCTCCCCAAAACCCCTCTTTTTATTGTTTTTTTTATCCCCGCAGAGCAGAGGATGGTGCTGGTGGCCTGCGGACCCTACACCCCCTCCGACAGCATCGCCTACGACCCGCTCGCCGACCTCGTCGAGGTGATCGGCCGCGACCGCCCCGACGTCTGCGTCCTGGTGAGGGGCCGCGGCGGGGACGGGGTCCCCCCGCCCCCGCTTTTATTACCTAAACCCGTTATTTTTATTAATTAAACCGATTATATACGATAAACCAAGAGGCCGCAGCCTCAAAACGCGTTTGAGGTTCCAAAACCATTGAAAATCAGTAAAAAATGGCTGCTGAGGAGAGAGGCGGCTCGGGCGTAACCCCAAAACGCCCGTTTTTCACCCTAAAGTGACAAAACGCCCGTTTTTCACCCTAAAGTGACAAAAAACCCCGTGTTTTAAGAGCAAATCGTGCTCTTTGAGCGTCCCCGGCAGCCCGACTTGCCCGCTCGGAAAGGATGCGCTGCTTTTATCCGTCTCCCCTTTTAGGCTTGGTTTGCCCCGACCGTTTTGGGGTTGCAGGATAAAATTTGAGCTTAATTAAGAAGAATAATTAAAAAAATACCTTTTTTGGGGCGGTTTCGCGCGTTTCGCTGGGCTCCCGGGGCCTGGCGACGCCCGGGGGTCGTCCCCGCTTGTGGTTTTCTCTGATTTTTTCACCGTTTCTTCGCAGTTTGGGCCGTTCCTGGATGCCAAACACGAGCAAGTGGAGGTGAGGGAGAACGGGGGGGCTCTGGGGTCCCCCCTTGGCTTCGCCCCTGGGGGGGGGGGGCTCAGCGGGGCGACCCCCCCAAAACCCCCCCAGCGTGGGAGCGGGGTGGCGGAGGGGGGGGGGATTTTTTCCCCCCCAAATTCTCCCATCCGCGCGGATTTGGGGGCGACGGATCCGCGGTGCCGGACTCTGGGAGGGCAGAGAAGCTGGGGGGGGGGGGGGGTGTCGCGGCGTCCTCCCTGCGCACCCCAAAAAAGGGGGAATTGTGCAAATCCCGTTGTTTTCCCCCAATTCGTAGAACTGCCAGCTCCTGGGGTCCTTCGCCGAGGTCTTCAAGCTCTGCCTGAAGACGATAATCGAAGGGACGAGAAGGTAGGGACAGCGACCGCCTCGCGTTATTACCGTTTCCACGGGGGGGTTTGACCCGAAAATTCCTCTTTCGGCACCAAACGGGATCCGGACGGGGGGGGGAATTCAACCGATTCCTGCGCGGGAAACAGGCGGCGGAGGGGGGGAAATCGTCGGATTTTGGTTGAAAGCCTCGTACCAGGCTCTGAAACGGCTTTGCGTCGCGTTTGCTTGCTGCCGGCCGCGATTTATCGCTGGATCCTGGCTTTTTCCCCCCTCCCCCCCCAAAAAAAAAGGAACCGGGAGCGGTTGGCGGCGCTTTTTTCCCCTCCCCGGTGTTGCGCCAGGGCCGGTTGACGGCGCTTCACCCCTCCCGGCGGTGCGAGGGACAGCGCGAACAAAGAACAAACGAGGGTGGTGGATTTTTTTTTTTGCCTTCCTGCCGGGCGCTGCCAGACTCCGGCAGGGACGGGGACGCGACACCCTCGTCCCTCGCGCCGTCAACAACCTGATTGTTGTCCCCCGAGGGGCCGGGGACACCCCGAAACACCTCTTCACACCCCTCCGGCGTCACTCGGACTCGCTGGTACCTCGTTCTCTTAGCGTATCCGCTTTCTCCTTTACGCTTGTTTTCTAAATTCACGAAAACGGCCGGTTTTAATCTTTTTTTTTCTTTCCTGTTTCTCAGGTAGAGGGGGACGAGGTCCCGGCCCCGCACAACGGGGGAGGGCTGTATTCCCAGCCCGATTGTTCAACAACACCCTCCAGGGCTTCGACCCTAGAAAAAAACCCTCCTCGTCTCACAGCCCCTTCCCTTCACGCGGGGTGAAACGCCTCCCCTGAGCGGCTTTTGGGGGAATTTCAGCAGATTTTGGGTCCTCTCGCTGCCAGAATACCCCAAAACGGGTTATTTTGGAGGGCGTCCGGCTGTAGTTTCTACGTGAAGTGTTGGGTTTGGGTGGTGAATTGTTTTCTCGGCTCCTTGCGTCAATTAATCACCTGATTTTTCCCTCTTTTTTCCGCCGGCGCCGGCTTTCACCTCGTCTTCGTTCCTTAATCCCTGTTTTTTTTCCCTCTTTTTCCGCCAGCGCCGGCTCTCACCTCGTCTTCGTCCCCTCGCTGCGCGACGTCCACCACGACTACGTCTACCCGCAGCCGCCGTTCCTCTACCCCGAGCTGCCGAAAGACGACAAACCGGTAACGAACCCTCGTGCGGCGATTCCGCTTTTTACCCCCCAAAAAAAAGCTGAATTTCCGGGAAACCCCCCCCCCCGTCCGTGCAAAAACCAAGTTGCCAAGTTTTGAGGTGAAATCCCTCTTTTTTTTTTCCATCCAGCAGCGATTTCTTGCCAAAAAAATAAATCCCCTTTGGGAGCAAATACCAGTAAAGCTGTGACTTCCGGGAGGAGATGGGATTTGGGAGCGGAAATCCGGCGGTCCCACGCCTCGCTCGTTAGGTCACGGCGTTCCCCGAGCCGCTTAACGAGCAAACGGGGAATTAAAGGCAGCGAGACGGTGGTGCCGTCAGCCGCCAGCCCTTTTTGGGTTAAAATTCCTTCATTGAACTTCTTTTATCCCTAGGGAGCAGCTTTGGATGCTCCCGGTAGAAAGTCCAGCGCGGCCGCGGCGGTGTTTTGGGGCGCACGTGGGGCGTTTAAGGAAAGCTTGGCGTGATGGCGGCATTTTAGGACTGGTTTAGGGGCGTTTTAGGACTGGTTTAGGGGCGTTGAAGGAAAGCTTAGCGTGATTGTGGCGTTTTAGGGCAAATTTGGGGTGGTTTAGGGCAGATTTGGGGTATTTAAAGAAAGCCCAGCGTGACTGCAGTGTTTTAGGGTGGGTTTAGGGCATTTTAAGACTGGGTTTGGGGCGTTTAAGAAAAGCTTAGCGTGATTGCAGCGTTTTAGGGCAAATTTGGGGTGGTTTAGGGCAGATTTGGGGCATTTGAGGAAAGCCCAGCGGGACTGCAGCATTTTAGGACTGGGTTTGGGGCAATTTAGGACCAGTTTAGGGGTATTTAAGTAAAGCTTAGTGTGTTTGTGGCATTTAAGGGCAAGTTTGGGGTGGTTTAGGGCAGATTTGGGGTATTTGAGGAAAGCCCGGCGGGACTGCAGCATTTTAGGACTGGGTTTGGGGGTGTTTTAGGACTGGGTTTGGGGCGTTTAAGAAAAGCTTAGCGTGATTGCGGTGTTTTAGGGCAAATTTGGGGTGGTTTAGGGCAGATTTGGGGCATTTGAGGAAGGCCCAGCAGGACTGCAGCGTTTTAGGACTGGGTTTGGGGCATTTTAGGTCTAGTTTAGGGGCATTTTAGCACAGGTTTGGGGCTGGTTTAGGGCTGGGTTTGGGGCAATTTAGGACTGGTTTAGGGGCATTTAAGGAAAGCTTAGTGGGATTGTGGCATTTTAGGGCAAATTTGGGGTGGTTTAGGGCAGATTTGGGGTATTTAAAGAAAGCCCAGCATGACTGCAGCGGTTTAGGACTGGCTTTGGGGCAATTCAGGACTGGTTTAGGATGACTGCAGTGTTTTAGGGCAAATTTGGGGTGGTTTAGGGCAGATTTGGGGCATTTGAGGAAGGCCCAGCGGGACTGCAGCATTTTAGGGTGGGTTTGGGGGTGTTTTAGGACTGGGTTTGGGGCATTTTAGGACCGGTTTAGGGGCGTTTAAGAAAAGCTTAGCATGGTTGTGGCATTTTAGGGCAAGTTTGGGGTGGTTTAGGGCAGTTTTGGGGCATTTGAGGCAAACCCAGCGTGACTGCAGTATTTTTGGGGGGGTTTGGGGCAGGTTTTGGGGGGGTTTGGGGCAGGTTTTGGGGGGGTTGGGGCAGGTTTTGGGGCGGGTTTGGGGCGTTTTTGGGCCACTCTGGGGCGTTTTTGGGCCACTCTGGGGCGTTTTTGGGCCACTCTGGGGCGTTTTTGGGCCAGTTTGGGGCATTTAAGGAAAGCTGAGCGTGTCGGGGGCGTTTTGGGGCACGTTGGGGGCATTTTGGCGTGCGCTTTGCGCCGGCGCCGGCGGCAGGGTTGGCAAAGCCGCCTCCCGACCCGCCCTCACCCTCTTTCCCCCCCCCCTCCCCCCCGCAGCGCGTGCATTTCGTGTCGGACCCCTGCACCCTCGACATCGACGGCGTCGTTTTCGGCCTGACCTCCACCGACCTCCTCTTCCACATGGGTGCCGAGGAGATCAGCTGGTGGGTGCTGGCGGGAAGCCCGGCTTCGGGAATACGTCGGGAGCAGGGATCTCCCGCCGGATCCAGCCCCGAATTCGCGGAATCTCGGCAGGAAGCCTCATCCCGGGGGGGTGTTGCCCCTCCGTCGTCTCCTCCGCTTTCCCTCCCGGCGCATCCGATGCGGCGGCAGAGCTGCCCCCATCCCTCCGTTCCTAGCAGAGTGGCTACCGGGGCGTTAATTAGGCCGCGTGCCTAATTAATTAGCGCAGCCCGCACGGTTTTTTTGGTTTTTTTTTCCCTTTTTCTCCCTTTCCCTCACCGTTTTACCGCTGGTTTTCTCTCGCAGCTCATCCGGGATCTCGGATAGGTTCACGCGAATCCTCAAGCACATCCTGACGCAGAGGAGGTGAGGGCTGGGTGCGAGCACGCCGTCGAACCCAAAAACGGCTTTTTTTGTGGCCAAACGAGGGAAATCCTGCACTCTTTTTGCTGCCTTTTCCTTTAAAGTCATTTTTTTAACCTAAAAAAATGCCCTTTCGGGGTTCGATAACCCTTGAAGAACAGGATTTGGAGGGTTTTAGCGCTGTAAGCCCTCCGGGCTGGCGTGCGTCAGGCTTCCTCAGCTGACAGCTGCCCTCAGAGATAGCAGCTACCGGCCGACAGCCAAAAGAAGCAGAAATAACTCTTTCTACCCCAAAATTATCTGCCGGCTGTGTCCGAGACGGCGTCACGGCGCTGTTGCTACAGGCGAAGGCTGCGGTAACCTGTTGTCCCCCCTCTCTGGTAGTTACTACCCGCTGTACCCCCCTTCGGAGGAGCTGAACGTCGACTACGAGAGCTTCTACAGCTACGCCTCGTTACCCGTCACCCCGGACGTCCTCGTCACCCCCTCGGAGCTGCGGTACTTCGTTAAGGTCAGTCGGCGCGCGCGCCTCCTGAAGTACCCCCAAAAAACACTGTAATTTGACATATTTGGGCAAAACCCGGTTGACAGCACGAATAAAGCACAGTCTCGTGCGTGGCAGCGACTGTAGCCAGGGGGTCGCGGTTGTTGGCGTCCCTGCCGGCTGTAGCTGGGGGGGTTGCAGCCATCGGCATCCTTGCCGGCTGTAGCCAGGGGGTCGCGGTTGTTGGCGTCCCTGCCGGCTGTAGCTGGGGGGGGTGCAGCCATCGGCATCCTTGCCGGCTGTAGCCAGGGGATTGTGGCCATCGGTGTCCCTGCCGGCTGTAGCCAGGGGGTTGCGGCCATCAGTGTCCCTGCCGGCTGTAGCCAGGGGGTCGCAGCCATCGGCATCCTTGCCGGCTGTAGCCAGGGGATTGCGGCCATCAGCGTCCCTGCCGGCTGTAGCCAGGGGGGTCGCGGTTGTTGGCGTCCCTGCTGGCTGTAGCCAGGGGGTCACAGCCATCGGCATCCTTGCCGGCTGTAGCCAGGGGATTGTGGCCATCGGTGTCCCCTGCCGGCTGTAGTCAGGGGATTGCAGCCATCAGCATCCCCGCCGGCTGTAGCCAGGAGGTTGCGGTTGTTGGCATCCCTGCTGGCTGTAGCCAGGGGATTGTGGCCATTGGCGTCCCTGCCGGCTGTAGCCGGGGGGGGTTGCGGTTGTTGGTGTCCCTGCCGGCTGTAGCCAGGGGGTTGCAGCCATTCGCGTCCCTGCCGGCTGTAGCTGGGGGGGTTGCGGTTGTTGGCGTCCCTGCCGGCTGTAGCCAGGAGGTTGCGGCTGTTGGCATCCGGATCCATGACCATCGCTCTTGTATTCCCACAGGACGTGCTGGGCTGCGTCTGCATCAATCCCGGCCGGCTGACGAAGGGCCAGGTCGGGGGGTACCTACGGCCGCCTGTACCTACAGCGGGGAGGACACTACGGGCGAGCGGAAGAGTCCGTGTGTTGCCGCTCAAGTTGTTAAAATCTAAGTTGTCGAGACAGAGACTTATTTCTTCAACCCTTCTTCCACCTCCGACTTAATTCCTTCACGGAGAGAAATTAGCGTTAAAATACACTTTGAATTTTGGTTACAAACCACCCAAAACGCTTGTGTTCCTCCCCGCGCCCGCGGCTGCCTTCGCCTGACTCCGTTTCACGGGGTGCCGCCTCTACACCGCGCCCCGGCTCCTCCTGGAGCACCCCAACATGGCGGGACTCCACCCCCCCCCCCCCCAACAATCGCTAATTAATCGATTAACGAGAAGCGCGAGGCGGCAGGAAGCCGGTTTTCGGAGCGGTTTTTACGGTTGTGGTTTCAGCCGACCTGGATTAGCGGCGACGCGCGCGCAGGGTGTAGGTTTTTTTGGGGGGTTGCGGATTTGGGGTTCGCTCGTTAGCGGGAGGACGCTCCCGCTCGTTAGGGAAATGAAGATCCTCCGGCCGGATTTACCCGCGGAAAAGGGGAATCTCGGTGTGCGGTGGGGGTGAAACCCTCCTTCGCCGGGGTACCGGCGTCCTGGTTTCACCCCCGGGGTGATGTCATTTGCGTCGAGCTTCCTCATTAGAGGACTCGGAGGTTAATTAATCCAAAAGCAATTAATTTACAGGTGGCCGGCGGGGGCCGTGCTGCCGTTGTCCGAATTTTAAGGGGGTTTCGGTGAAGGATACCGCAGCTCTTCACTCGCCGGCGGGTGAAAAACCAGCGGCGGGTTTGGGTTTGAAACACTTTCCCTGTTTTTTGCCTCAAATTTACGTCGAGGACGCTCCCGTCGTTCGTTCCGCAGGGGGAAAAAAGGGGGGAAAAAAGGCTTTTTTTTGCTGAAAACAAAAAAAAAAAGGTCAATCCGATGTGAAGAAACGGAAGTTTTGTAACTCTCCCCGCCGCGGGGTAGTTACAGGCGGCGGGAGGCTGGAGAACAACCTCGTCAGTCGGCGCTGAGCTGGCGCGCGTCTCCCTTCGTTAATTTTCCGCTTAATTACCTGCCTGGCCTTGTTACGGGCTCCGTCCCGAAGCGCCGGCTTTATCTTCCCTCGCCCTTTAGATCCCGCGTGGGCGCCGGGGCGTATTTAGGGTAAAACCGGGGGGAAAACGGCTTCTGGGGAGGGAAATCCCCTTGCGATTTTTGGCGCGTAGCTCCGGCCCCTCAGGATTTGCCAGAAAATCTCCGGTTTCAGCCCAAATATCCGCGCAAAGCGGCTGGGCAGCGTCGCCGGCGTCGCCCGTCGCATCTCGGCCTCGCTCCCTCTGATCTTTTGCTGGTTTTTAGCGCTTCTCACCCCGAATAAAACGCTGGTTTTTTTCCCTCAGCGTGGGTAAAAGCTGCTTTTTTCCTGCTTTTTTTCAGCCTTGCCAGCTTTTTTTTTCTACCTGCTGCAGGAGGAGGGGAACAAAACTCCCTTTTCTCCTCATTTTTGGCTTCGACGCGCCTCATCCGGCCTCAGTTTCCCTCCTAAAAACGCCGATTTTGGTTAAAACGCAGCCGGGCGCCGCCTTGAGGGGGGACTTTGGGGGGGGGCGATTCAAAAACAGGAGCGAAGGCGTTTGCTGCTTCTCGTTCGCTGCTTAATTAAATGGTTCTTTGCCTCTTAATTAGATGATCCGTGAGGATGAGGCTAATTTGGGATTTAAACGAGCGGAGGCTCCGGTTTTTTTGGGCGTGGGGGGGGGGCTACGCCGCTCCGTAGGGAATCCCCCGCTTCCCTTTGGAGCCGGCAGGAATTTTTCCAGCTTTATTTTTATTTCCTCAGGGATTTTTCCTAATAGAGAGCCGCGTCTTCCCGTGGCGGAGCGGGGAAATCGAGGCACGACGCCGTAGGAAAGGCGAAACCACCCGGCTCTTCATCCCGGTGAGAAACCCAACGCCGTCGCTCCGTGTTTTGGGAAAACGGGGAGGGGAAAAAAGGGGAAAGCGAGGCCCCGTGCCGGGGTGGGGCTTGCCCGTTGGCTCGGAGCCGGCTGCGCCGACGCTCCGGCGTTGGGAGGAAGGGAACGGCCACGGTTGGCTCCGGCTCAGCCGCCAGAGCGGGAGGAAGCCGGCGGTGAAGATCGGCCGCGATCCCGCATTTGCTTTCCGGTGAGATCCCCCACCGCTTCCCCGGTTGTTGTCACCGGTGCCGGCATCGGGTGTAGCCGTAGGGTGCGGCGGTAAATTTGGGAGCTTGGCGAGGGGGGTGGGGTGGGAATTTGGCCTCTTTTTTCCCGGCGGCTGGCAGCACCGGCTCGCGAATCCCCGCCGCCGCGGCGGGATGCTGAGGACGCGGCGGGGTTGGGGGGGGGGCGGCGCTTTTTCCTGCTATTCGGGATGTTTTTGTGTCCCTGTCGCATCCCTCATCCCCAATTTAAAGGGAGGGGGAACGATTCCTTCCGTTTTTCCAAGAAAAAAGAGCGGATCCCTTCCCCCGCGCCCCCCTTCCCCCCCCCTCCGCGGTTCCCCGCAGCCACCTCTTAATTTTAGCCCCCAGCTGCGAGGTTTCCGACTGCTCCCGGCTTAAATTAACCGGCGGATCCCCCGAAATAGCCGGCGTGCTCGCGGGGAGGGAGGCCGGATCCCGCTCCGGGATTTTTTTTTTTTTTTCTTTTTTCCGGGAGGATTTTCCAATGTAAAGAAGGATTCCTAGGTTTTGAAATCCCGTATTTCAAGGGAGTTGTCCGGACTCCGACCCCATCGCGGGGAAAGAGGAGCGACCTGTGCCGCGATCCCGGGAATTCCCGGCGCTCCCCCCGGCGCTCGGGTGGGGCTCGGCCGGGAGGAGCCACCCGAAAGAGTTGTTTTTCCTGGTTTTTAAGGCTTTTTTTTTTTTTTTTCCCCCCTTTTCCGTCTCGGCTTCGGTTTGCGGCGGGGTGCGTGGCGCAGCCGGGGGAAACTGAGGCACGGGGAGGGGTTTGGCTACGGTTGCGGCCGCCGCGTTTTCCTACCGTGCGCCGGCATTTCCTCATCCTCAAACTTTCCTCCTTGGATATTCCTTATCGGTGAAAATCTCTTCCGGATATCGGTGTTTTCCTGGTCCTGGGGGGAAAAAAACACCACCAAGCCAACGGGGTTTGACGACGCGGCTGTTAGGAGGGGACAGCCGGCGCTGCCGTGCCCCGAACGCACCTCGCCGCGGTGTCCCTCGGCACGGAGACGTCGCCGGCAGCTCTTCCCTCCCCGCTTGCCGATCCGGTGCGCGTTCCTCATCCGGATTCGGCGCCGGATGCTCGAGGTGGGACAGCGGAGAGAACTGAATTCCTTGGGTTTTTTTACCCATTTTCCCCTTTTGCGATAAGCAGGAGGATCTTGGATAAATTTTTCCTCGCGGATCGATGCCAGCAGCCGGGGCATCGCCCCACGCGTCGCCAAACAGCTTTTGCCATCGCTCCGGAACATCCCTATTCCCTAAAAAAATCCATAATCGCCATCCCAAAGGGTCCTTTTTCCGCACCCCAATGCTCCTCCAGCTCGGGGACCGCGGGATAAGGGGCTGCGTTTTCATCCCCCGCGTGAATATTCCCTCTGCGGGGAAATCTTTTTCCAGATGCAAATTTTTAGGCGCAGATTTTCTCTGGGCAACCGAGAAAAGGCACAAAAAGGCTCAAGAGGGGCTCGAAAAGGCTCAAGAGGGGCTCGAAAAGGCTCAAAAAGGCTCAAGAGGGGCTCAAAAAGGCTCGAAAAGGCTCAAGAGGGGCTCAAAAAGGCTCGAAAAGGCTCAAGAGGGGCTCAAAAAGGCTCGAAAAGGCTCAAGAGGGGCTCGAAAAGGCTCAAAAAGGCTCAAGAGGGGCTCAAAAAGGCTCGAAAAGGCTCAAGAGGGGCTCAAAAAGGCTCGAAAAGGCTCAAGAGGGGCTCAAAAAGGCTCGAAAAGGCTCAAGAGGGGCTCGAAAAGGCTCAAGAGGGGCTTGAAAAGTCTCAAAAATGCTCAAAAGGGGCTCAGAAATTTTTAAAAAGGCTCGAGAGGGGCTCAATAAAGGGTCAAAAATGCTCAAGAAAGCTCAAGAAGGGCTTAAAAAGGCTCAAGAAGGGCTCGAAAATGCTTAAAAAGGCTCCAGAGGGGCTCGAAAAGGCTCCGGAGGGGCTCAATAAAGGGTCAAAAATGCTCAAAAAGGCTCAAGAGGGGCTTAAAAAGGCTCGAAAAGGCTCAAGAGGGGCTCATAAAGGCTCGAAAAGGCTCAAGAGGGGCTCAAAAAGGCTTAAAAAGGCTCAAGAAGGGCTCAAAAATGCTTAAAAAGGCTCCAGAGGGGCTCGAAAAGGCTCCAGAGGGGCTCAATAAAGGGTCAAAAATGCTCAAAAAGGCTCAAGAGGGGCTCGAAAAGGCTCAAGAGGGGCTTAAAAAGGCTCGAAAAGGCTCAAGAGGGGCTCATAAAGGCTCGAAAAGGCTCAAGAGGGGCTTAAAAAGGCTCAAGAAGGGCTCAAAAATGCTTAAAAAGGCTCCAGAGGGGCTCGAAAAGGCTCCAGAGGGGCTCAATAAAGGGTCAAAAATGCTCAAAAAGGCTCAAGAGGGGCTCGAAAAGGCTCAAGAGGGGCTTAAAAAGGCTCGAAAAGGCTCAAGAGGGGCTCATAAAGGCTCGAAAAGGCTCCAGAGGGGCTCAAAAAGGCTCCAGAGGGGCTCAAGAAGGGCTCAAAAAGGCTTAAAAAGGGCTCAAAAAGGCTTAAAAAGGGCTCAAAAAGGCTTAAAAAGGCTCCAGAGGGGCTCAAAAATTCTCAAAAAGGCTCAAGAGGAGGAGAGAGGGAAGGAATTGGCTTCGTTTTCCACGGCAGTTGTTGATTTCGGCGCCTTCAAGCGGGAAAAGGCGTCGACGCCTCCGTCATCGAATGGCTATTTTTGCGGGATCTTGACAAATTTTCACGTACCCAACCTCAAGTTGCTGAAAATGGGCCAAAAAAACCCAAAACGTTTGTGTCCCGAAGCCTAAATTGCTGAAAACAGGCAGAAAAGAAACAAATTTTCACAGAGTTGAGGCATAAATTGCTGAAAATGGGCAGAAAACAAGTAAATTTTGTCAGAGTTGAGGCATAAATTGCTGAAAACGGGGAGAAAAGAAATAAATTTTGACAGAGTTGAGGCATAAATTGCTGAAAATAGGCAGAAAAGAAACAAATTTTCACGGAGTTGAGGCATAAATTGCTGAAAAGAGGCAGAAAAGAAACAAATTTTCACGGAGTTGAGGCATAAATTGCTGAAAATAGGCAGGAAAGAAACAAATTTTCACGGAGTTGAGGCATAAATTGCTGAAAATAGGCAGGAAAGAAATAAATTTTGACAGAGTTGAGGCATAAATTGCTGAAAATGGGCATAAAAATAAATTTTCACGGAGTTGAGGCAAAAATTGCTGAAAATGGGCAGAAAAGAACTAAATTTTCACGGAGCTGAGGCATAAATTGCTGAAAACGGGCAGAAAAGAAATAAATTTTCACGGAGTTGAGGCATAAATTGCTGAAAAGAGGCAGAAAAGAAATAAATTTTCACGGAGTTGAGGCATAAATTGCTGAAAACGGGCAGAAAAGAAACAAATTTTCACGGAGTTTGCTGGGAACGGGTGGAAAGGAAACAAATTTCCGTCTACCGAAGCCTAAATTGTTGAAAACGGGCGAAAAAGAAACAAGATTTTCATGTGGCGAAGCCGAAATGTCCGAAACCAGGCCGAAACGAAGCGAAATTCTCACGAACCAAAGCCTAAATTGTCAAAAGCAGGCGGAAAAGAAGTAAAATTTCAGGGACCGAAGCCTGAATTGATGAAAATGGGCAAGAAACCCCAACGAATTTAACTCCGTGGGGAGTCGCCGGCCGAAGCGCGGCGCTGACGGCGCTGAAGCCTTCAATCGCCGGGGAGGCGCCCGCGCCGCTGAACGCCGGTGAGAACCGCGCGGGAATCGGCTACCGAGGGCTTGAGTTTGGTTTTGCTCCCTTCCCAACCCGTTTTCCGTCGCTGCCGCCGGGAATCGGGCGCGCTGGTAACGCTCCCCGTCTTTCGAGCCGGTTTACTCGGGCGTCGGCGCTGGAAAACACCGGGAAAAGGGATTTTAAGGATTTTTCCATGCCAAAAAAAACCCCAATTCCCTGTGCTTTCCCCGCCCAGTGGGGCACTGGGATTTCCCAGAGCCCAGACTGGGAAAGAGGAGGCGGCGGGGGGAGGAATTGGGGTGAGGGATAGCAATTTCTGTCCGGTGCCGGTGGAAGGCGTTGAACCGCCGCCGCGCCGGGGGGGAGGGGACAGGGTCCCTTTTGCTCCCGTTTGTCCTCATCCCACCTCCGAAACGGAAAACGTTAAATATTTCCCGGTGATGAGAGGCTTTTCCCCCCCCCGCGAATCCCCTTTTTCCCCCCGGAAATCCCTTTTTCCCCCTACACATCCACTCTTTTCCCTACAAACCCATTTTTTCCTGCAAATCCACTCTTTTCCCCCTGCAAATCCCCTTTTTTCCCTGCACATCCACTCTTTTTTCCCTACGAATCCCCTTTTCCCCCGTACGAATCCCTTTTCCCCCCCCACGAATCCCTTTTCCCCCCTATACATCCACTCTTTTCCCTACAAACCCACTTTTTCCTGCAAATCCCCTTTTCCCCCCCTACAAATCCCCTTTTTTCCCCACCGAATCCCTTTTTCCCCCCCACGAATCCCTTTTTCCCCCTACGAATCCCTTATTCCCCCCTATGTGTCCCCTTTTTCCCCCTACAAATCCCATTTTTTCCCTACAAACCCACTTTTTCCTGCGAATCCCTTTTTTCCCCCCTGCGAATCCTTTTTCCCCCCTGCGAATCCTTTTTCCCCCCTGCGAATCCTTTTTCCCCCCTGCGAATCCCCTTTTTTCCCCCCTGCGAATCCCCTTTTTTCCCCCCTGCGAATCCCCTTTTTTCCCCATTGAATCCATTTTCCCCCCTGCGAATCCCCTTTTTTCCCTGCAAATCCCCTTTTTTCCCTGCAAATCCCCCTTTTTCCCCCCTGCGAATCCCTTTTTTCCCTACAAATCCCCTTTTTTCCCCACTGAATCCATTTTCCCCCCTGCAAATCCCCTTTTTTCCCTACAAATCCCCTTTTTTCCCTACCAATCCCCTTTTTTTCCCTACCAATCCCCTTTTTTTCCCTACCAATCCCCTTTTTTTCCCTACCAATCCCCTTTTTTCCCTACCAATCCCCTTTTTTCCCTACCAATCCCATTTTTTTTCATTATTTCCCTGCTTTCTCGCGGCGCAAGGGGAGCGGCGGCGGTGGCCGGCGTGCGGCCGCGCGGCCGGCAGGCGTTTCCAATCCAGATCTCCGTCCTTCCCTCCGTCCCCCTCTCTCCGCCGCCGCCCGCGCCTCCGCCATCATCTCGCCCCGCTCCCCTCACGACGCCGGTATTTCACGCCGGCGGCGCAGCCGCCGCCTCGACAGGCCGTTGTTACGCCGCCCGCTTTAATCCGCCCGGGATTAACGAAGCCGAATTCCGCGGTGTCAGGATTTTTCCCTTGCCGGAACCGCCGGGAACAGGATTACCGGCAACCGCGGTCCTCCCAGGGCCGCGTTCCTGATGCTGCCGGCATCGCCGCGCTTCATTTTGACCTGTTTTAGTGATCTTTTTTGCGGTTTCGGCAGCGCTCGCTAGCGGTACCGACGGTGCGTCGGGAGGCTGAAGGCGAAGGCGGGGTTTCCATCCCTCCGCGTAGTATTATTGTGTTTTTACGGATAAATTTAAGGAGCAGGACGATCCGGCAGCCCTCCGCGGTCTCGGTGGGATTGTACCGCCTCGAAACCCCGGCGCTTGACACCTCCCAGAGCCAACGCCCGCCGACTGACGCGGCGTTCGACACTGCCGGGCGCGTGGCTCCTGCTGTACTTGAAACGCCGGCCCTCGGGGAGGTCACCCGGCTCAATTCACCCGGCGTCGGCCGCCGACTGGTTTTCGCTGGCTCTTTGGCACCAACCGGGGCGGGTTTCGGACGGGGAAAGCGCCTGACGCGGTTGTTAGGGCTGTAAAACACAGGGGGAACGACCGTATCCCAGCACTTCGCGGTGTTTGGCAGTGGCGGCGGACTGAAAACCACAACCGGAGAACGGTTTGTGACGTCTTGCCGGGACGGTTCGGGGGTTGATTTGAAGAGCGGGGCTCGGCCGCGGTGGTTTCACCGTCGGCTCTCGCTTTCCGGGTGCGGCTGTAACGCTGCAACCTGTTTCGTCCCTTTTTCCGTCCCACGAGGCGTTTCCCGAGGTTGTACGTGACGTATTCTCGTGAAAAATGCCTCGTTTTGGCCTTATTCCTCCTCAGCTGAAAAACCACGCCTAGAACTGAACGCGGAAAGTGTCAAAATTGAGTGAATATGACTGAAACGGGAGAAAAAAACCCCAACTTCCTTCCCCCTCCCTGCCTTAATCTCGATTATTTTTTATTTTAGCTTGTTGTTGGGTGGGGCTGGATTATGCACGGCCACGAGGAGAGGGAATTGAAATGAAAAACCCCCAAAAATCTCTTTTGCGCTAGAAAAGCCGCTTTCCACCGCTGCGCTCTCTCAACCTTTAACTCTGGACCTCGATTTCCCCCCCCCTAAAAATACAAATCCTCGTGGATTTTCAGCTCTGAGCGCCCATTCCTGATTTTTTTCTCCCTCTCCAAAGCAACCTTGCGGAGAGGCCCGGCGTGCCTGGATTTAATTACCTGAGTTGTTTTGTTATCAATAACGCAGCCAACGAACTTTAGATAGAGAAAGGGAAAGCGTCTGGAATTAATTTCCTGGGAGGTGTTGACGTTGAGGATCTCCGCCCTACGCGTTATAACTTGCTTTTAAGCATTTCCCCCCCCCCCCCCCCTTTTTTTCTTTTTTAAATTTTGCAGATGAATTTTAAAGCCGGGCCTAGGAAGACAACCGTCTCTTGAGTCGGCGTGGCAGAGCTTCTGCTCCTCGGCGCGATGTCCGCCAAGGTGCCGATCTACCTGAAGAGGGGCAGCAGGAAGGGGAAGAAGGAGAAGCTGCGCGATATCCTCTCCTCCGACATGATCAGCCCGCCCTTGGGGGACTTCAGGCACACGATTCACATCGGCAGCGGCGGAGAGAGCGACATGTTTGGGGACATCTCCTTCCTTCAGGGCAAATTTCATCTCCTCCCCAGGACCGAAGGCAGCCTCGACTCCGATAAAGACAGCCCCGACGCGGCGCCCTTCGAGTTCTCCAGGACGGCCACCGTCTCCGGACGCGAGCAGCCGTCCTCGGAGGCTTCATCTCCCCTCCTCAAAAACGCCATCTCCTTGCCCGTCATCGGGGGGCCGCAGGCGTTGACGCTGCCCTCGGCGCAAGCCCCGCCGAAACCGCCGCGGTTGCACCTGGATGACAAAGCCCCGCCGGCGCGAGGCCGGGAAGGCGAGGAGGAGGAGGAGGGCGAAGGCAGGGGCGCCGCCTCGCCGCCGTATCCTTGCGCTTCGCGTTTCGCCGCCCCGACGAACGGCTTCGCCGAGGAGAAGGGCGACGCCGAGCCGCCCTTCCTCTCCCACGCCGGCTCCCTCCTCTCCCTCCACGTGGATTTGGGGCCGTCCATTTTGGAGGACGTCCTGCAAGTGATGGAGAAACATCAAGCAGAGCGAGGGGGCGGATCTATACAGGATCCGGGCAGGCAGGAAATCTTGACGTGAAGACGACTCGAGGTAAAGACGATGAGAAATGGATTATTATTAATTAATTATTTGGGGTTTTGGCTCTTAAATTACAGCTCAAACTCCCAAGTTTGACTCCGGGCGCCTTCCCTAACGGGCGCGCTGACAGCGATGTGTTGTTTCCTCTCGCAGAGCCCGTCGCGCGAACGGGACGTGAGCGGTTCTCCTCAACGCCGCTCCCCGCAGATCTCCGGCTGTTCCCTCGGCACGGGGAGAATAATTACGAAAATAAATAAATAACCACCCTACGAAGCCAAGACGAAACGGGCAGCGCTCGCTGCCGGATTATATCGCCGCTTGCCCGGATCGACTTCACCTTTAGCGATGGATCGAGCCGTAGGACCGCGCTGAC
This sequence comes from Platalea leucorodia, assembly GCF_965183815.1. Taxonomy (NCBI): domain Eukaryota; kingdom Metazoa; phylum Chordata; class Aves; order Pelecaniformes; family Threskiornithidae; genus Platalea; species Platalea leucorodia. The sequence goes on from NC_138856.1 coordinate 243,299, forward strand.
CGGTAGAAAATAAGCCACCGCGCCGTTAGAAATGTTTGTTGTACCGGACGGGGTGAAACGGCGACGGTTGAGTTCCCGAAAATCTCGGTCGGGAGGAGTTTTTGGGGTTTTCGGGGGGGTTGGTTTTTTTGCTTTGAAGATGGGCTGCGCTCGGTTGAGGCGAAGGAGTGACGCTCGCTGTTTGCCAACCACCGGAATCATCAGGGTGACGTCAACCGTCAGCCTTCGACTTGATTTAATTCTTTTTTTTTTTGAAGATCCCGCGAATCGGTAAATCTAGCGGTTACGCGGCAAAAGGCTCCATCGGGCTTTAACGTTGCGTCGTCTCTAAGGCGACGCGAAAAGCTCTCTGCGGAAAAGCTAAAAAAAAAAAAACCCTCTGGGGCTGTGTTTTGGCAACTAAATCTGTGGTTGGAAGTTAAAGTCGTAAATAAGATGCAAAAAAAAAAAACCAACGACAAAAAAATGTGAAGTGAAGGGTGAGCGACGGCCGGATTCCTGGGCGATGGGGTGAAATTCATTCTCCCGCAAGACGCCGTCTCCATCAATCGCAGATTGTTTGGACGGACGGAGGAATGAGGGGGTGAAACGCTTCGGCACGCAGAAAGGAATGCGAATCCCTTCTGCTTTTTAAAAAGTAATAATAATAATAAAAAAAAAAAGGGCTGGAAATGCCAATTCCGCTGACGTCGGGGTGAAAGACCTTAACGCTGGGCTGCGAGGGCTTGCGTTCTCTTTCCCGGTCTCTGAATCGAGGACAAGAGAAGCCTGGTGGACGCAGTAACGGTGTAAAAGCAAGCGGGACCTCGTTTCCTCGATGCCGTCGTTAACGAACCGCGTCGGTTTTTAACCGTTTCTGGTAGTTTTAGCCCAGAATGAGGGTGGGAGTCTCCCCACTAAGGAATTAAGGCACCTCGCGAAGAGCGCGCCGAGTTTTTGCCGGAGCCGGACCGTGTATTTCTTTACATCAGCGATTGCTGTTTCCTCCAGGTATCGTTAAATAACGAGGCGTTAGATTAATGAGCTCGTAGCTCGTCGCCACGCAATCGTCTCCCGGCTCTCGCTTACTCTTGCCCATCCGCATCCGGAGTGAAGACCAAACCACTCTGCTTTGGTGGAAACGCCAAAGATTTTGGGGTTAAACCAAATTTTCAAGCCTTCAGTCTGCAAAATAATTAAGAAAAATGAGGTTAATTGAGCTCGATCCGGGAAGCGGCTGGGTTTAATGTTGGTTTTATGCGTTAGGGTTCGATCCTTACCTGGTCTAAACTGACGGTGCTTCCTCCGAACAACACCCATCCGCGTGGCCACGACTTCTTTTTATTTATTTTAGGATTTTTCTTACCGGAAATAACCCCGGGGGCGTTGCAGAGCATCGTTTGTAATTAATTTACCCCGGCGATGGCGTATTTTGATGGGAGCCGTGGCTCAGAGCCTGAGCCCTGCTCGCTTTCCCAATATCCCCTTGGCTTGCGAAGACGCCGCAGCTGCCGTTCGGTCAATTTGAAGGAAAAAAAAGCCCGGAATGGATAATTTTGGGTGGTTTTCAGAGCATTCGGCTTGGTTTTTACGTGGCTTAACGTTCTCGGGTGGGTCGCGACAACGCGGCGGTGCTCGTTTTCACGGATTTCCCCTTAATTCGTGAATTAAATGGAGCCGGGGATGACGAGGTTTGAGTTTGTCCCTCAACCTCTGCCTAATTATCGTCGGCGATTACAAAACCTCGCCGAGAACCGGCACCGGATCTGGGCAAGGCCGGGCAGCCGCTTCCCCGCCTTTCGAAATAACGCCACGGAGGTAACGGCCAAAATCCCTTTGTTCTCCCCATTTTTTATTTTTGCTCCTTCCACTTGTTACGAGCCGGGGGATGGATTTGGGGCGTTAAACGGCTTTAATTCGGTACCTCAGAGGGATCCATCCCGCTCCGGCGCCGGAATCGCGGCGCCTTCCCGCGCCGCCAGCTTGGCTCCCGTTTCTCTTCCAGCTCTCGGAGTTGGGATTACAAGGGGCTAAGTGGGAAAAAGGGCTTTAATTTGCTGGATTTTGGTGGGTTTCTACCGGGAAAAGGCGATGCCCCCGTGTCCGCCGCGCACCTCCTCCCGCGCCCCTGCCCTCTCTTCCCCGCTACATTCGATGTAAACCCCCCCCAAATTAACCCAATCGCTTTTTTTTCCCCTCATTTTTCATCATCATCTCGTGATGCAAAAAAAGCAAAAAAACCCAAAAAAACCAAAAAAACCAAAAAAACACCCATTAATTAATTTTTAGCAATAAAATCATTTGGGATTCCCCCCGCCGCGGGGGTTTCTGCACAGGACGGGGGCTTCCTTCATCTCCTCCTCCTTCCCTCCCTAATTAATCCCTCCGCAAATTGCCGATTTACGCAAACAGCTCTTGCTAAACCCGGTGGTTGTTGGTTGTTTTTTTTTTTTTATACCCCGTTCTAAGAAGCGTGAGTCACTCGAGCCGGAACGCTGTTCCCTGCTGTGACTCAGCCGGCGTGTGCCGAACAACCTCTTTCCCCCTCGCTTTTTCGGGGAGATTTACGGCAAAATAAGTCAACGCGGAGCTTGGATTCATTCCGGTGGGGGGGGGGAGCAACGGGTGTTCACAAGCGGAGGGTTTGGGGGGGGGGTACAGGCTGACGCTCGCCTGTTGGCGCTCCTACCTACCCCGCAACGTCGTTATCCCAAGATTTCCGGGCGGCGGATTAACGACGCAATCAACTTGGCGAACGCCTACGCCGACATTTGGTGTTCGACCCCCCCCCCCTCCCGCTGCGGGTTCGGTGCGCCCGACACCGGCACAACGCCTGTAGCCCGAGCGTCACGGCCGTTAATCACGGTGACGGAGCGTTGATTTTTATTGACGGGGCAGGAAAATAAGAAGCGGCTGCGTGCACGCACGTAACAGCCGGCGCGGGATTAAGGGGAGGAGGAAGGGCAGGGGGAAAGGTTTAACCTTGAAGGTAACGGAGAAAACCAATTTCCCAGCATGCGGGGGGAAAAAAAATAAAACATAAAAGTGGAAATAACAAAGAAAATAGAGAGAGGAATTCACCTGGCCCCTGTTTTCGGACAAACCACGCTTGCCGGGGGCGTTGCGGGCAACCTTGTGTCTGCCTCTCCGCCCTGCAGGATGAATTTTGAGATAAAAAGGGAAAAGGGTTCCAAAATTTCCATTTTCCGCGTGAATTTCAAAAGAAAACGAGGCTCGGCGGGGGTTGGGGGGCGGTGGTGGTCGTGGCGCTGAAACCGTAAATACCTGTGGGGAAGCTCGTCCCTCGTTTCGTCCTCCCCCGTCCCTCTTTCCTTGTCGCCTCCTTCATCCGCCGCGCTCCTCCTCCTCCCATCCCAACAGCCTTCATCCCTCCCGCTCGCTTTTCCTCGTCTCCCAGCCCTCCCGCCTCCGTTCTTGCCCCTTTTCCTTCACCCCAGCTCTTTCCTCTTCCTCTTCCTCCTCCATTTTGCCCCTCGCTCTTCCTCCCCGCCGCCCTTCATCCTCCCTCCCCCTGTACCTCCTCCCTTTTCTTGGAATCACGGAACCGTTGAGGTTGGAAAAGACCTTGAAGATTGAGTCCAACGGTTAACCTCGCGCTGCCAAGCCCACCCTCGGCACCGCATCTCCCCGGCTTTTCGATACCCCCTGGGAAGCCTCTTCCGATGCTTGACAACCTTTTCCGTGAAGGAATTTTTCCTAATATCCAACCTAAACCCGCCCTGGCGCAACTTGAGGCCGTCTCCGCTCATCCCATCGCTTGTAACTTGGGAGAACCTCCTTTCAGGTGGTGCGGAGAGCGATGAAGGCTCCCCGAGCCTCCTCTTCTCCGGACCAAACCACCCCAGCTCCCTCAGCCGCTCTTCCTAAGTTCTCCAGAACCTTCTCCTCGTGCTCCAGACCCTTCGCCGCCTTCGTTCCCCTTCTCCGGCCACGCTCCGCCACCTCAACGTCCTTCTTGTCGTGAGGGGCCCAACGCTGAACGCAACGTTCGAGGTGCGGCCTCATGACGGGGACGATCCCTTCCCCAGCCCGCTGGCCATGCTCTTCCTGATACAAGCCAGCATGCTGGTGGCCTTCTTGGCCACCTGGCCACGCTGCTGGCTCGTATTCAGCCAACCATCGACCGATACCCCCAGGGCCTTTTCTGTTTTCCAGCCGCTCTTCCCTACGCCTGTAGCGTTGGCGTGGGGTTGTTGCGACCCAAGTGCTGGACCCGGTACCGAGCCTTGTTAAACCTGGGCCCGTCGCTCCAGCCTACCCAGACCCCTCTGTAGAGCCTTCCTCGCCCAACTCGGCGGCGGCGACAAACAGGGTGCGCAAATCCCCTCGTCCCCGATCGTTGAGAAAGACATTAAACAGAACTGGTCCCAGTACGGAGAACTGGGGACGCTACTGGCGACCGGCCGCCAACTGGATTCAGCTCCATTCACCACAACGGCCGTCCCGCCATTTTGCCCGGCGAAGCGTACGCTTGTCCAAGGCGCGAGCGGCCATTTTCTGCGGGGGAACGCTGTGGGCAACGGTGCCGAAAGCCGTGCGAAAGCCCGGGCGGGCAACGTCCGCGGCCGTTCCCGGGCCATAAACCCGGGCTGGCCGGGCCCGAGCCCCTGGCTCTCCCGCACGGGCCGCGTTCCTCACGCACCCGCACCCCTTTCCCTCCGATTTCCCCCTTTCCCTCCAATTTCCCCCTTTTCCCTTCATTTTCTATCATTTCTATGATATTTCTATCACTTTCTATGATTTCTACGCCCTTTTTTCTATCATTTCTATGCCATTTCTATGCCATTCTACGATATCTATGCCATTCTTTCTATGATTTCTATGCCATTTCTATGCCATTCTACGATATCTATGCCATTCTTTCTATGATTTCTATGCCATTTCTGTCACATTCTATGATTTTGTGACATTTCTGTCACATTCTATGATTTCTATGCCATTTTTTCTATGATTTCTATGCCATTTCTATGGCATTCTACGATTTCTCTGCCATTTTCTATAATTTCTATGACGTTATGTGATTTTTATGCCATCCTTTCTATCATTTCTATGACATTTCTGTCACATTCTATGATTTCTATGCCATTTTCTATAATTTCTCTGACATTACGTGATTTCTATGCCATTCTTTCAATGATTTCTGTGACATTTCTGTCACATTCTGTGATTTCTGTGACATTTCTGTCACATTCTATGATTTCTATTCCATTTTTTCTGTGATTTCTATGGCATTCTATGATTTCTATGCCATTCTTTCTATCATTTCTATGCCATTTCTATGATATTCTACGATTTCTCTGCCATTTTCTATAATTTCTATGACATTTTTTCTATGATTTCTATGACATTACGTGATTTTTATGCCATTCTATGTTTTCTGTGACATTTCTGTCACATTCTATGATTTATATGCCATTTTTTTCTATAATTTCTATGACATTACGTGATTTCTATGCCATTCTTTCAATGATTTCTGACATTTCTGTCACATTCTATGATTTCTATTCCTTTTTTTCTATGATTTCCATGACATTACGTGATTTTTATGCCATTCTTTCTATGATTTCTGTGACATTTCTGTCACATTCTATGATTTTGTGACATTTCTATGGCATTCTATGATTTCTATGCCATTCTTTCTATGATTTCTATGCCATTTCTATGAGATTCTATGATTTCTCTGCCATTTTCTATAATTTCTATGACATTCTGCGATTTCTATGCCATTTTTTCTATGATTTCTATGACATTTCTGTCACTTTCTATGATTTCTATGCCATTTCTATGGCATTCTACGATTTCTCTGCCATTTTCTATAATTTCTATGACATTTTTTCTATGATTTCTATGACATTACGTGATTTTTATGCCATTCTTTCTATGATTTCTATGACATTTCTGTCACATTCTATGTTTTCTGTGACATTTCTGTCACATTCTATGATTTATATGCCATTTTTTCTGTAATTTCTATGACATTACGTGATTTCTATGCCATTCTTTCTATGATTTCTGTGACATTTCTGTCACATTCTATGATTTCTGTGACATTTCTGTCACATTCTATGATTTCTATTCCATTTTTTCTATGATTTCTATGACATTACGTGATTTTTATGCCATTCTTTCTGTGATTTCTGTGACATTTCTGTCACATTCTATGATTTTGTGAAATTTCTATGGCATTCTATGATTTCTATGCCATTCTTTCTATGATTTCTATGCCATTTCTATGGCGTTCTACGATTTCTCTGCCATTTTCTATAATTTCTATGACATTCTGCGATTTCTATGCCATTTTTTCTATGATTTCTATGACATTTCTGTCACTTTCTATGATTTCTATGCCATTTCTATGGCATTCTACGATTTCTCTGCCATTTTCTATAATTTCTATGACATTTTTTCTATGATTTCTATGACATTACGTGATTTTTATGCCATTCTTTCTATGATTTCTATGACATTTCTGTCACATTCTATGTTTTCTGTGACATTTCTGTCACATTCTATGATTTATATGCCATTTTTTCTGTAATTTCTATGACATTACGTGATTTCTATGCCATTCTTTCTATGATTTCTGTGACATTTCTGTCACATTCTATGATTTCTGTGACATTTCTGTCACATTCTATGATTTCTATTCCATTTTTTCTATGATTTCTATGACATTACGTGATTTTTATGCCATTCTTTCTGTGATTTCTGTGACATTTCTGTCACATTCTATGATTTTGTGACATTTCTATGGCATTCTATGATTTCTATGCCATTCTTTCTATGATTTCTATGCCATTTCTATGAGATTCTATGATTTCTCTGCCATTTTCTATAATTTCTATGACATTCTGCGATTTCTATGCCATTTTTTCTATGATTTCTATGACATTTCTGTCACTTTCTATGATTTCTATGCCATTTCTATGGCATTCTACGATTTCTCTGCCATTTTCTATAATTTCTATGACATTTTTTCTATGATTTCTATGACATTACGTGATTTTTATGCCATTCTTTCTATGATTTCTATGACATTTCTGTCACATTCTATGTTTTCTGTGACATTTCTGTCACATTCTATGATTTATATGCCATTTTTTCTGTAATTTCTATGACATTACGTGATTTTTATGCCGTTCTTTCTATGATTTCTATGACATTTCTGTCACATTCTATGATTTCTGTGACATTTCTGTCACATTCTATGATTTCTATTCCATTTTTTCTATGATTTCTATGACATTACGTGATTTTTATGCCGTTCTTTCTATGATTTCTATGACATTTCTGTCACATTCTATGATTTTGTGACATTTCTGTCACATTCTATGATTTCTATTCCATTTTTTCTATGATTTCTATGACATTACGTGATTTTTATGCCGTTCTTTCTATGATTTCTGTGACATTTCTGTCACATTCTATGATTTTGTGACATTTCTGTCACATTCTATGATTTCTATTCCATTTTTTCTATGATTTCTATGACATTACGTGATTTTTATGCCGTTCTTTCTATGATTTCTATGACATTTCTGTCACATTCTATGATTTCTGTGACATTTCTGTCACATTCTATGATTTCTATTCCATTTTTTCTATGATTTCTATGACATTACGTGATTTTTATGCCGTTCTTTCTATGATTTCTATGACATTTCTGTCACATTCCATCACTTCTATGCCATTTCTATGGCATTCTATGATTTCTAAGCCGTTCTTTCTACAATCCCTACGACATCCCCGCGACATCCCCGCGACATCCCCACGACATTCGATGCCTCTGCGCCTCCTTCCCACCCCCATCCCTCGCGCGCCTCCCCCCTCAGCTTTTCCCGCCCTTTTCTTCCCCGCGCATGCGCAGCGGCGGGAAAGCCCGCGCACGCGCAGCGCTCTCCTCCCCCCCCCCCGCGGCCGCGCATGCGCAGCGGGCGGCGCAGGGCCCCGGCGGCGGCGGAGGGAAGATGGCGGCGGTGGTACAGAATGTGGTGAAGCTGTGAGCGCCTCCTTGTCCTTGTCTTTTCCCTCCTTTCCTTCCTCCGTGGCGGGGAGCCGGCGGTGGGGGGTGTGGGGGTGTGGGGGAAATGGGGGTCTCTCCCCTCACCGTGTCGCGGGCGGGATTAAGTTTCCCCCTTGTGTGTGTGTGTGGGGGGGGGAACCGGTCATTGTTCGGGGGGGAACTTTGAGGGGGGGGTTGCGTGTGTGTGTGTGGAGAATTTCTCCGTACGGTTCCCTGAGGGGAGACCCCACCCTATATGGCGCCGTAAGGGGGCTTATAGAGCCCTGGGCGGGGGGGTTGGCTGAGAGGGGGCCTATAGAGTCCGAAGGGTGGGGGGGCCCCCCTATATGGCCTATGAGAGCGTCCTATAGAGGCCAGGGAGGGGGGAGTCATCCCTATACATCCCTGCGAGAGGGTCTTATAGATGCCAGGGGGGTGCGCTTACCCCCGTCAGGCTCTTTGAAAGGGGCCCGGTGGAGTGGGAATTACCCCCTATACGGTCCTGGGAGGGGTCCTATAGAGCCCAGGGGTGTCCCCCGCCCCATATGGCCCCGTCAGGGGGGCTCTGTAGAGCCCTGAGTGCGGATGGGCCCCTATGTGGGTGGCCCTACAAGTGACACCCCCCCCTATATGGCCCCATATGGGTTCCTATATGTCCTCAGGGTGGGGAGGGGTCCGTGCTTTATGGCCCTATACGGCTGTGCCCTATAGAGCCCTGGGGAGGGGGGGTGTCTCCTCAAGATGTCCTTGTCAGAGGGGAAGCTATAGAGCCCCTGGGATGGAGGCTCCTCTCCCTATACAGCCCTATGAGAGGGACCCTATAGAGCCCCAGGGGTGGGGGTCCCCCCATATAGCCCCCATATAGGGCTGAGGGTAGGGGTCTTCCCCCTATACAGCCCTACAAGGGAAGGGGGGGTCAGCTATACCCTTGGGGAGGTATATAGCCCCCCTGCTATGGCAAGGGGTCCCCTATATACGCTATAAGGGAGGCCCATCCTGCCTGGGTGGGATTTGTGGACTTGGAGATGTTTGTTGACCTTTTTTTTGGCATCTCCCAGTGAGGGTTTTGGCATTTCCAGTTGCTTTTTTGGCACTTCCAGTTGGATTTTTGGCATTTCCAGTTGCGATTTTCTGGCATTTCCAGTTGCGATTTTCTGGCATTTCCAGTTGCAATTTTCTGGCCATTTCCAGTTGGTTTTTTTGGTATTTCCAGTTGGATTTTTGGCATTTCCAGTTGCGATTTTCTGGCATTTCCAGTTGCGATTTTCTGGCCATTTCCAGTTGGATTTTTGGCATTTCCAGTTGGCGATGTTTTGGCATTTCCAGTTGCGATTTTTTGGCATTTCCAGTTGCGATTTTCTGGCATTTCCAGTTGCGTTTTTTCGGCATTTCCAGTTGCGATTTTTTGGCATTTCCAGTTGCGATTTTCTGGCCATTTCCAGTTGCGTTTTTTCGGCATTTCCAGTTGCGATTTTTCGGCATTTCCAGTTGCGATTTTTCGGCATTTCCAGTTGCGATTTTTCGGCATTTCCAGTTGCGATTTTTCGGCATTTCCAGTTGCGATTTTTGGCATTTCCAGTTGCGATTTTTCGGCACTTCCAGTTGCTTTTTTGGCATTTCCAGTTGCAATTTTTTGGCATTTCCAGTTGCGTTTTTTCGGCACTTCCAGTTGCATTTTCTTGGCATTTCCAGTTGTTTTTCTTGGCATTTCCAGTTGGATTTTTTGCGTTTCCAGGATTTTTTTGCATTTCCAGGATTTTTTTGCATTTCCAGGTGGTTTTTTTTGCATTTCCAGTTGTTTGGGTTTTTTTTTTTCTGGCATTTCCAGTTGTTTTTTTGGCATTTCCAGGTTTGGGTTTTTTTGGCATTTCCAGTTGTGTTCTTTCAGCATTTCCAGTTGTTTTTCTTGGCATTTCCAGCTGGGTTTTTTGTGTTTCCAGGATTTTTTTTGCATTTCCAGGTGGTTTCTGGCATTTCCAGGGTTCTCTTTTGGCATTTCCAGGCTGTTTTTGGCATTTCCAGGCTGTTTTTGGCGTCTCCCTTTAGCTGGCGGCGCCTCGACCACGGCACCGTTCCCTCCCTGCTGCACTTTCCTCCAAAACCTCCATTTTTGCTGGGGCGTTGGCGCAAAACGGGGCGCGATTTGCACCCCCCCAGGTCTTCTCCGATGAGACGAGGGTTCGTTAAGAGGCGTTGGGGTCTCCTCTGACGAGCTGGGGTTCGTTAAGCGAGGTGACGGCCCTGGGTCCGTCCGTCCGTCCGTCCTGCAGCCTTTCCGCCTGCAGATGCGTTCGCGAAGCCGCTGGAGAAGCTCGTGGCCGGCCGGCGTTTTTGGGACCCCTTTCTTGGATCGTTTCTGAGAGAAGCACAAACCGTGAGCCACGAAACACCTTTTTCAGACTTTTTTTGCCCCAAATCGACGAACCGACGCTTCGCCACAACGCGACTTCGCCGGCGCTCCCGTGGATCCGCAGCTTTCAGTGAAGCTGAGCGGCGAAAGGGCGCCTCGCCTTACCTGACTTCGTCACGCAAATGTATTTTATTTATTTTAGAAGCTGCCGTTGGGTTTCCAGGCTGGATTTTTTTCGGTCGGTGATGGTGATGGAGAGGAGCGCGGCAAGAATTTGTTATTTTTTACTTTTTAAAGCCGTTCCCCGGGCCGTTCTCGTATCTCCGGGTACCACTGGCGAAGAGTTTGGTCTACAAATCCTTCCTTGCTTTATTTTTCTCCACGCGACGGCAGGACGCTCTGCTCCGACGACTTTTTGGGGTTTTAAATCGCTCCCCTTCCCGCGCAGGTGCGCGTTGGCCACCTCGGCACGAAGCCCGCCGTGCCTTTTCCCGGCGGTTTTGGGGATGGAAGTAGTCACGTCGTTATTTTTTTGGCCGTTTCCCTGCCGTGCTCTCTTACCGACGGTGCTAAAACGCATAAAACCCCCCGGTTATTCCTGCAGCGATCCGCTGACGCGACGTGCTTTACTGGAAGCCGCTCTTTGAGGGCGCTTGGGACTTCCTTCGCAGCTGTAGGAGGCTCTAAGCCACGCCGGGTCCGCGGGGAGCGATAATCGGGTTCGTTAGAGCTGTTTAAAACGCATTAGTCCTTCCCGACAGCCTCGTTAGCTCTTTGCTTGGCCGTTCGGCGCAGATTTTAAGCGGCGCCTCTCCTCGGCGGGGCTTTCTCGAGGTGGTTTTGCGGTTGCGCGGGGGGATCGGCGAGCGGCCGGGCCTCGAAGCGCCCCTCGGTTTTGGGGACGAAGACCTCCAGGCGGCGGCAGGGGAGATTACGGGGTTGTACGTCGGAGCCGGAGCCGAGAGCTCCGCTCTTACCGCGTCCCGTGGTCCCTCTCCATCCCCTCAGCGCTCAGGGAACGCTTTAAAACCCATTTCACGAAGCTTTTTTAGGTTCCGAAGCCAAATCCCGGTGCGTTTCTCACCCATCCGAGGAGCCTTCCGTTAATTTGCAGTTAAAACAAGCGCAGATGATTGTTTTGGGGGCCGATTGCCTCTTTTTTTCCCCCTCTCCAAACTAAAATCAAGCCAGCGGGAGAGAAAGAAGTTGGACAACCAAACTCTTTTTGGGTTTGTATTACCATAAACACCAAGTTTTCCTCCTCTGTGCAATCCTCCTCCTGGCAGGGCTTCACCTGGACGCTACGAGGAAGTTTTGGGGCTCCGCGTTGCCGGTTATCGGGGCGCAGACGGAGCTTTCGTGGTGATTTAGGAGGAAATTAAAAGCTTCGGGAGGGATTTACATCCCCGTTGCCTGCGCCCGAGCCTGGGGTTTGGGCTCCCTCTGCAGTCAGCAGAGAGAAAAAGGCGATTTGGGACTTTTCTCATCGCTTTTAATTGCTGCTGGGACACCGTTCCCCCTTCCGAAATCGCTGCCGTCGCACCAAATCCGGTGCGACGAACCCCATTTCTCCGTCACGGCTCGGGCCGACCCGGCTCCGTAAGGAAACGAGCGCGGCAATCCTCATTTGCATTTAATATTTACCAATATCATCTTCTTAATTATTCCCTCTCTGCCCGTTGGCTCTCGCGGCACCGGGGAGGGGAAAGCTCGGTCTCCGGCAGCCGAACGGACTCTGGGCTCTTCCCCTCTCCCTGCCGTGCGCGGTGGGGAGATTTCACCGTCCCAATGACTGTAATTACAGCTGACGGCCTCCGCTTGAAGGAGGGACGTGGCACGAAGAGGCCGTGCTCTTAAAAAAGAGGACGGGGCACGATTAATGCACTTAAGGAAGCCAGAGAGACGCCCGCGGCCGCTCGAATCCAGTAATAACGCGTAGACGCCGGTGCGGGCTTCTCAGAAAAGGTTTTGGGGGAGTGAAAAATGCTGAGGGGATCCCTTAACGCCGAGGGGATCCCTTAACGCCGAGGGGATCTCTTAGCGATGCCACGTTTTTGTCTGCCGGCGGCGCGGAAGGCCGTAATCGCCGGTCGTGGTGGTCCCCGCGTCTCTGTGCTTTCGCCGGGCGAGGGGCCGTCTCCGTCCTCCGAAAATAATCGCGGCGAGTCGCGTCTTCGCCTTGCAGAGGTGATGTTTTCGGGCCACGCTTCCTCCGAGCGCGGGTCCGGGAAGGAGCGCAGCGTTTCCCTCTCCCGGCGGATGCGTGCCGGGGCTGGAATTAAGGATCGGGGTGGTTGGGATGAACGCTGAACCTCTTTTTTCCCCCCGGCAGCCTCGGGGAGCAGTACTACAGGGATGCCATGGAGCAGTGCCACAACTACAACGCCCGGCTGTGCGCCGAGAGGAGCGTCCGCCTCCCTTTCCTCGATTCCCAGACCGGGGTGGCCCAAAGCAACTGCTACATCTGGATGGAGAAACGTCACCGAGGGCCAGGTACAGCGGGAAAACGCCGGATTGGGGACAAGGAATCGGTGCGTGTCATCGCCTCGGATAATTTTGGGGTGTTTTTTTTTATGAAAGGTTTAGCCGCTGGGCAGCTTTATTCCTACCCCGCGCGCCGCTGGCGGAAGAAACGCCGTGCTCATCCTCCGGAGGACCCGAGGCTTTCCTTCCCTTCTATCAAACCAGGTAAATCCGTCCCGCCGCCGCTTTCTGCAGGCGGTAAGGGGTGCGGGTTTTGGCAATACCGTGCCCGAATAGCGCCGGATGATGGTAAACAGCAGCGAGGGTCGGTAAATCCCTTCGCCTGACCCCGCCGCGGCGGGGGGAGCTTGCGAATGCGGCTGCGTAAGACGGGATCTCGCCGCGTTCAACGGTCCGCGCTGATTTTTCCCTTCCTTTTTCCCTCCGCCGGCTCCTCGCAGACACGGATCAGACCCTGAAGAAGGAAGGGCTGATCTCTCAGGACGGCAGCAGCCTGGAAGCCCTGTTGAGGACCGACCCATTGGAGAAACGTGCCCTCCCGGACCCCCGCATCGACGACGACAGCCTGGGCGAGTTCCCCGTCACCAACAGCCGCGCGCGGAAGGTACGGCGCAGAGCTGGGCTCCTCCCCGACGTCGGGAAAGGGAGCTTCAGGGGAAAACCCGCCCATCTCCGTGACGCCACTCTGATTTTCCACATTCTCTGCTTTCTCTGCGTCTTTTAGCTGCAGAAGAAGGATTTAGGATGGATTTGGGGGGGCAGAGGTGATGCTACCGGCCTCGTGGGGCTACCGGAGAGCGGGAAGCCAGGGTTTGGCTCCCTTCAGCGATGTCCCGTAGGCAGGTGGATGTTCCCTTCCTCACGATCCGGTTAGAAACTCCCCGAGTTCCCAGGAAGGGGGGTTCTGGCCCCAAAATTGAGGGCAAGGGAGGTTCTGGCCCCAAAATTGAGGGGAAGGGAGATTCTGGCCCCAAAATTCAGGAGAAAGGAGGTTCTGACCCCAAAATTGCGTGAGAGATTCTGGCCCCAAAATTGAAGGCAAGGGAGGTTCTGGCCCCAAAATTGAGGGGAAGGGAGGTTCTGGCCCCAAAATTTGGGGAAAGGGAGATTCTGGCCCCAAAACTGAGGGAAAGGGAGGTTCTGGCCCCAAAATTGAGGGGAAGGGAGGTTCTGGCCCCAAAATTTGGGAGAAGGGAGGTTCTGGCCCCAAAATTGAGGGGAAGGGAGGTTCTGGCCCCAAAATTTGGGAGAAGGGAGGTTCTGGCCCCAAAATTGAGGAGAAGGGAGGTTCTGGCCCCAAAATTGAGGGGAAGGGAGATTCTGGACCCAAAATTTGGGAGAAGGGAGGTTCTGGCCCCAAAATTTGGGGAAAGAGGGATTCTGGCCCCAAAACTGAGTGAAAGAGACGTTCCGGCCCCCAAATCGAGGCTTTTATTGTGTCTGAGCACCCAGTTCAAGGCTCCGCGCTGGGTGTCCGCACCCAGGGCAGCCTTCATCCCCCGCTGGCCCGCGGACCCGTGCGACGCGGCCGCGGCGGGGGGGGGGGATCGGCCGGGGTTTCGAGGTGCCGGTCCCCCTCCCCGCCGTCTCCCCCCTTCCCCGGCTTCGTTTTTTTCCCCGGGAGCCCCGCGAGCGCAGGTTTCTCATCGCCTCCTCTTGCTGCTTTTTGGTTCCCTGAGCAGAGACGCGCTCCGAGACATCTTGTCAAGCCGCGCTCCTTTTATTCCTCATCTCCAAAGCTTTTTTTCCCCTTTCTTTATAGTAAATTTATCTTTAAAAAGAGATTTTTAGCAGTCGCACAGGAGTAAGAAGGATGTTCAGCCGGCTCTTCAAAGCGCCGCCTTCTCTGCGAGCCCTTTGAGAACAGGCTCCGGAAGAGAAAGCAAAGTTAAATTTTAAAATGAAGACGTAGGAAGGAAGAAAAAGCCGAGGCCGAGCGTTTAGCGAGGTTACGAGTGTCTGGTTTCGTCGATAAACTAAGCCAGGGTTGTTCTAAATCACGAGAACCGGTTCTGGAAAGGGTTGTGACTGGTCGCGAGTCGAAGCCGCCTCTGTTCCTTGGGAATTTGGGCCGCTCTGCTGCTGGTTTGCCCTCTTCCCCTTGCGGTTGGCTCGTGGGGTGTGTTTAATGCCAGGAAAAAGCTGTTTTTCACCATGTATTTAATGATTTTCCCCGCTGCTGTGTTTACCCTGTCCCTGCAATTAATCCCCGCCTGGCGCGAAAGGGCTTTACGCAACCGCTAACGAAGCTCGGAGCAGGCAGCCCTGGTCTGACGGAGGAAAAAAGGGAATTGGGGAGAGAGGAGAGAACAAATTTGCCTTCTGCAGAAAAAAAGGGGCTCGGATCTTCCCCCTTTCCTCCCTCAGCTGGATAATTTGGGTCCCGCAGCCCCTTTTCACCCCGATTTGGCACAACTCAGGGGCCTCTTTAAATATTAAGGCTCTACCGAGGTCTGGAGCTGGCTAAAACCTTCCCCGCTCTCCGTCCTTCGCCAGACTCGCCCGTGCTTTACTGTTATTTGACGTTGGGATTGTAGGAGCTCCCCGTTTCCCCTCGCCGCTCCCCATTTCCCCTCGCCGCTCCCCGTTTCCCCACTCCGCGCTCCCCGTTTCCCCACTCCGCGCTCCCCGTTTCCCCACTCCGCGCTCCCGTTTCCCCACTCCGCGCTCCCCGTTTCCCCCTCGCCGCTCCCCGTTTCCCCCTCGCCGCTCCCGTTTCCCCCTCGCCGCTCCCGTTTCCCCACTCCGCGCTCCCCGTTTCCCCCTCGCCGCTCCCCGTTTCCCCCTCGCCGCTCCCCGTTTCCCCTCGCCGCTCCCCGTTTCCCCTCGCCGCTCCCGTTTCCCCACTCCGCGCTCCCCGTTTCCCCCTCGCCGCTCCCGTTTCCCCCTCGCCGCTCCCGTTTCCCCCTCCGCGCTCCCCGTTTCCCCCTCCGCGCTCCCCGTTTCCCCCTCGCCGCTCCCCGTTTCCCCCTCCGCGCTGCCCATTTCCCCCTCGCCGCTGCCCGTTTCCCCCTCGCCGCTCCCCATTTCCCCTCGCCGCTCCCCGTTTCCCCCTCGCCGCTCCCGTTTCCCCCTCCGCACTCCCCGTTTCCCCCCTCGCCGCTCCCCGTTTCCCCCTCGCCGCTCCCGTTTCCCCCTCCGCGCTCCCCATTTCCCCCTGGCCGCTCCCCGTTTCCCCCTGGCCGCTCCCCATTTCCCCCTCCGCGCTCCCCATTTCCCCCTCGCCGCTCCCGTTTCCCCCTCCGCGCTCCCCATTTCCCCCTCGCCGCTCCCCGTTTCCCCCTCGCCCAGCAGGGAGCAGCAGAGCCCAGAGCAGAGCGAGGTGTGCGATATCGCCGTGTAATTTCGCCAAAACCCAATATTTTCCCCTTCCTGGGCTTTTCTACGTGAATAATTTTTCCAAACCTCGCCTCTTTTTGCCTTTTTCTTGGTTACTCTCTTTTTTTCCAAGCGTCTTCGCGCCGTCTTGGGCCCTCCTGTGACTTTTTAGGGGATAAAACGTACCAAATTCCGTCTCTCTCCCCCAAAACTTCACGTCCTTTCTCCTCCTTCGGTATTACAGGTTTGAAACGGGTTTGGCTGCTGATGGCAACCCGAGGCCGCGCCGACGATTCTCGCTCCCCGATTTTTCCCCTTTTCCCCTCGATCCGTGCCGAGGTTTTCTCTGCAATAACCCCTTTCCTCTTCCCTAGCGGATTCTCGAGCCGGATGACTTCTTGGACGATTTGGACGATGAAGACTACGAAGAAGATACGCCGAAACGGAGGGGGAAGGGGAAAGCCAAGGTGAGAGCAACCGGCTGGATCCGGCTGGATCCCGGCCTTGTTTTGGTGGCGATTCCTGGCAAATTTGAGACGTTGCCGCTGATCCTCGCATCCGACGGCCGTTTCGGGCTGTACCCACTACGTGGCAGCATCGGATCGCGTTTTTCTCCGACGCCGGCTCGCCGGTGTTGTCCTCCCGATCACCCAGGAGCCTTTTGGGCTACAATTTTGCCTAAACCTTAACTTTTTCCCCTTATTTTTCCCAGGGGAAAGGCGTCGGAGGGGCTCGCAAGAAACTGGACGCAGCTATATTGGAAGACCGGGATAAACCCTACGCTTGCGACAGTGAGTACTAAAAAACCTCTCCTCGTCGCTTAGGGCCCGGGAAACGGAGCCAGGCTGCCTTGTTTTTGGGGAATCCGTCGGGTTGTCCGTTGGGATTTGGGTTTTAAACCTCAAAAGGTAGATTTACGCAGCCGGGGGAGGGTGGGTTTTTGAACCCCCTCGGATTCTCGGCCCTCCTCCTTTAATCGTGCCTCGTTAAAGCCACTTAATGACGTTCGTAGCTGCGATAACGCAACACCGTGCGCTGATCCTGCTCTGGCTAAAAAACTCCTCAGCTCCAGGGGCAGGGATTTTATTTCCGAGGCCGTAACTCCCTGGCCCGCTCCTCCGCGAGCCCAGGGTTGCCGATGCTTCCTCCTCCTCCTCCTCCTCTTCCTCCTCACGCTGGGGAAGCGGGCGGCCAAAAAAAAAAAAAAAAAAAGGCAATTTAACAGGGCGAACGGAGCAAAAATAAAAAAGGGCAAGCGAGGCTTTGATACGACCTTCTCTCTTCTTCCTCCTGTCCTGCAAGAGCTGACGCGAGCTTCTTCCCCAACCCCCACCCCGAACCCCACGTACTTGTGGTTGTTGGTTGGTTTTTTTTTTTTCCCCCCCCTCCCCTTTTTTTCCTCGTTTTAAGAGTCCGTCTGTCGCTTGGTGCGTGTGCGTGACCTGGTGCGTGTGTGTTTTCTCACGACTCTCTTTCTGTGTTTCAGATAGTTACAAACAAAAGCATACCTTGAAACCTCCCGATCGAGGTAGTCCACTCTCTGTCTGCTTTTTTTATTTCCTTCCTACCTTTCTTCTCCTCAAATGTTAGGTTTTTATTCACCAAACCTCGCTGGAGCCTACGGGGAGAGGCGGGACACGGGGGAGAAGGGGAGGGAGAAGCCAAAGGCCACCGAGCGACGTCAAAAGCTGGCCTCCCCGCCGGCAGCGGGATTCGGCGGCTCCTCTCCGAGCTCGCCTGATCCTTTTCCAGCAGGGAAGAGCGGGCGTGCGTGCCAGCAGAGCGGCCTCCCGAGAGGGAAAACAAAGATTAATCCCCCCCCGCGGCGACGGGGATGGGAAAAAAACACGGCGTTTCCACCAAACCCCTTCCCTCCCTCCCAAATCCCGCGCGCCCGGGACGTGCCCCCTTCCTTTGAAGACGCGCCGCAGTACGTTGCTGCTTCTTTCAAAAAAAAAAAAACAAAAAACACCTTTTTTTGCTTTAAAATAAGCCCCAAAACGGGTCATCTGCACGTGCGGGTTCGACGTTGGCGGGGGGCTGCGAGTAAACCCCCGCGGCCGAGCCGGAGAGCCGAGATCGTCTTCGCGGCGGCTCCTCTTCCTCGCCGTTTGGGAGGAGGAAACCCGATTCGTGTTTAGATACCGGCCTGCCTGTTTTTTGGGGGGGAAAAAGGTCAATTTGAAACCCCGCGGGAGGTGGGGAAAGAAAACGCCGCCCGCCAGCTCCGCGTGGCTGCTCACGGGGCCGACCCCATCCTGCCCTCGGCTCTGGAAAGCCGGAATTTGATGTAATAAGGTTGTAATTGTTGTCACGGCTGCTTTTCGGGCTGCTTTTTTCCTCCCCCCACCTCCTTCGCTAGGCTCGCGCCGCTTTGCCGAGCCGCTCCGGACCTGCCGATGCCGAGCGTTTTCTCCGGAGTGGCAAGACCTCTTTCCCTGGGGGGAATTTCTGCGGCTTTTGTGGGGATTCGGGCTCTCTGAGCGGGGTTCAAACCCTGGTTTTGGTGAGCAGGCCGAGCTCGGCCGCTTTCCCTCCCTGTTTTTGGAGCGAATCGATGGGATACAAGCCCTGGTGGGGTTTTTCCAGGCTTCAAGCGAGCCTGGAAGTGGATCCAGAAAGGTCTGGGATGTTACGGAAAAGCTCCAGGCTCAGGAAAACTCATCCCAAAGCGACTTTTCCCCCCCGATTTGCCTGGATGCCGTGAAAAGTTGTAGGGAAATTCATCCACCGGGCCCCGTAAATCCCCCTCTGGCTCTTTCTGGGGGGATTTCACCCCGATCCCGGTCCTCGCGCCGGCTTCGTGCTCGTCCCGCCCGCGCCTGTATGGGGCTGGAACGGGGGTTTTGGGGTGTCCTCGGAGCCTCCCGGCTCAAAAGCTGCCAAAAAAAAAAAACCCCCGGAAAACCGGTGACGGGGGCGGAAAGCGGGAAAACCGATGGCGTTTGGGGCGGTGGGTGATTTCACCCCGCGCTCGGGTCAGGTTCGGAGGAGTTCGGTGGCTCTGAGGAGGGAGCGGAGCCGAGATTTGCCGGTGGCGGCTGCCGTTTCCCTCCTCGGGGTCCCAAAAATCGACATTTCCCCTTCGTGCACGTTGAAGACGGCCTCGATTTTTTTACCCGGCTGGTGTTTTTACCCGGTTTTTGGGTAGGAAATCCCCCGCTCTGTCTCTTTCCGACCGGGTTTTGCCGCTTGGATTGATCCCCGCGTGGTTTTACTCCTTTCCCGAGGGCTGTAAAGCTGCGCTTAACGAGCCGCCATCGTTACCCGGCCGCGGTGGGTATCCATCACCCACCAAATCGCCTTTAGCCTCCCGCGGTGCAGAGGAAGCTGCGCTCCCTCTCCGGATCCGATCCGGAGGGTCCGGTCCCAAATTCCTTCGTTAAAGTGTTTCTGGGTGGTTTTAATAAATTCCAGGTGATTTTGGGGCAGAAGGGGAGCAGCCGTCTGTGCTCAAAGCCGGAGACGGGATCAGGGGATGCCGGATAATTCGGGATTCGGGGTTTTTCTCGCTCCTTGCCGGGGTGAGCTCAGACTTTTCCCGTTTCTATCCGTAGTCTGCGGGAAGCGATACAAGAATCGGCCGGGATTGAGCTACCACTACGCTCATTCCCACCTGGCCGAGGAAGAAGGCGACGACAAGGACGATTCGCAGCCCCCGACTCCCGTCTCGCAGCGATCGGAGGAGCAGAAATGTAAGGAAAAAACCTCCCTTTTCCCAAAAAAACCCATCGTAAAAAAGGCAGCAAAGCCGGGAAACCACCCGGGCCAGGGCTGGGAGCGAGCGGCTTCCCTTCTCCGATGCTTTCAAGCACCGCGGCATCGCCCCGGGGCTCGGAGGTTGCCGGAAAGGCTACTCGGAGCGTTGGGATTTACGCCACGGAAGTGTTTTTTCCTGGTCCCATGCGGAAAACCTTCGCCCCCGCGGCTAATCCGTCTCTCCCGCTCTGCTTTTCCAGCCAAGAAAGGACCCGACGGTTTAGCTTTGCCCAACAACTACTGCGATTTCTGCTTGGGAGACTCCAAAATCAACAAGAAGACGGGACAACCGGAGGAGTTGGTCTCGTGCTCGGACTGCGGGCGATCAGGTAAAGAGGGGAAAACGTTCTCCCCACCGCCGGCATCGCCAAAAACCGTCCCCGGCGCCTTCGCCTGCCGGGAAAAGCCGAGGATTTGGGTCGGAGCTGGGGAAAAAATGGGGGTTTTTTCCGCTCTTCCCCGGCCCCGCGGTTGCGAGGCTGCCTTCCTCCCCTCCCCTGCCTTCACCTTCCTCCTGCCTGCTTCGCAGGGCACCCCTCCTGCCTGCAGTTCACCCCGGTGATGATGGCGGCCGTCAAGACGTACCGCTGGCAGTGCATCGAGTGCAAGTGCTGCAATATCTGCGGCACCTCCGAGAACGATGTGAGTGCCCCCCAAAATGGCGGGAGTGCCCCCCAAAATGGCGGGAGTGCCCCCAAAATGGCGGGCGTGACCCCCAGAACGACAGGAGTACCCCCAAAATGGCGGGAGTACCCCACAGAACGACAGAAGTACCCCCCAGAACGACAGAAGTACCCCCAAAATGACGGGAGTACCCCACAGAACGACAGAATTACCCCCCAGAACAACAGAAGTACCCCCAAAATGGCGGGAGTACCCCACAGAACGACAGAAGTACCCCCCAGAACAACAGAAGTACCCCCAAAATGGCGGGAGTACCCCACAGAACGACAGGTGTACCCCAAAATGGCGGGACTGCCCCCAAAATGGCGGGACGACCACCCAGAACGGCGGGCGTAGCCCACAAAACGGTGGGCGTACCCCCCCAGAACAACAGGAGTGCCCCCAAAATGGCGGCAGTACCCCCAAAATGGCAGGAGTAGACCCAGAACAGCAGAAGTACTCCCAGAATGGCGGGAAGTACCCCCAAAATGGCGGGAGTACCCCCAAACTGGTGGGTGTACCCCGCAGAACGACGGGAGCACCCCCAAAATGGCGGGAGCACCCCCCAGAACGACAGGAGTGCCCCCAGGGCTTTTTGGGGGGAAATCTTGGCGTTTTCGTAGGCCCTGGGACGCGGTAGAAGCTTTTTGGGGGAAATCTTGGCGTTTTCGTAGTCCCTGGGGTGCGTGGGGCCTTTTTGGGGGAAATCTTGGCGTTTTCGTAGTCCCTGGAATGCGGCAGAGGCTTTTTGGGGGAAATCTTGGCGTTTTTGTAGGCCCTGGGACGCGGCAGAGGCTTTTTGGGGGGAAATCTTGGTGTTTTTGTAGTCCCCGAGGTGCGCAAGACCTTTTTTGGGGGAAATCTTGGCGTTTTCGTAGGCCCTGGGACGCGGCAGAAGCTTTTTGGGGGAAATCTTGGTGTTTTTGTAGTCCCCGAGGTGCGCAAGACCTTTTTGGGGGGAAATCTTGGCGTTTTCGTAGGCCCTGGGACGCGGCAGAAGCTTTTTGGGGGAAATCTTGGTGTTTTCGTAGGCCCTGGGACGCGGCAGAAGCTTTTTGGGGGAAATCTTGGCGTTTTCGTAGTCCCTGGGACGCGGCAGAGGATTTTTGGGGGAAATCTTGGCGTTTTCGTAGGCCCTGGGACGCGGCAGAAGCTTTTTGGGGGAAATCTTGGCGTTTTCGTAGTCCCTGGGACGCGACAGAGGATTTTTGGGGGAAATCTTGGCGTTTTCATAGTCCCTGGGGTGCGTGGGGCCTTTTTGGGGAAAATCTTGGCGTTTTCGTAGTCCCTGGGATGCGGCAGAGGCTTTTTGGGGAAAATCTTGGTGTTTTTGTAGGCCCTGGGACGCGGCAGAGGCTTTTTGGGGGAAATCTTGGCGTTTTCGTAGGCCCTGGGGTGCGTGGGGCCTTTTTGGGGGGAAATCTTGGTGTTTTCGTAGTCCCTGGGGTGCGCAAGACCTTTTTTGGGGGAAATCTTGGCATTTTCGTAGTCTGTAGGATGCGGCAAAAGCTTTTTTGGGGACAATCTTTGTGCTTTTAGTGTTCTGTAGCACAGAGCCGTCTTTCTGGGGGAAATTTTTGTGCTTTTAATGGTCCATAGGACGGGGCGGAGTCTTTTTGGGGAGAAATCTTTGTGCTTTAATAGTCTGTAGGACACAGGAGAGTCTTTTTTGGGGGAAATCTTTGGGCTTTAATAGTCTGTAGGACACGGGAGAGGTTTTTTGGGGGAAAATCTTTGGGTTTTAATGGTGCATAGAACACAGGAGTCTTTTTTGGGGGAAATCTTCGGGCTTTAATAGTCTGTAGGACACAGGAGAGTTTTTTGGGGGAAATCTTTGGGCTTTAAGAGTCCACAGGACATGGGAAAGTCTATTTTTGGGGAAATCTTTGTGCTTTAATAGTCTGTAGGGCACAGGAGAGTCTTTTTTGGGGGAAATCTTTGAGGTTTTAATGGTCCAGAGAACACAGGAGAGTCTTTTTTGGGGGAAATCTTCGGGCTTTAATAGTCCGTAGGACACGGGAGAGTCTTTTTTGGGGGAAATCTTTGAAGTTTTAATGGTCCAGAGAACACAGGAGTCTTTTTTGGGGAAAATCCTTGTGCTTTAATAGTCCGTAGGACACGGGAGAGTCTTTTTGGGGAGAAATCTTTGGGCTTTGATAGTCTGTAGGACACGGGAGAGTCTTTTTTGGGGGAAATCTTTGAAGTTTTAATGGTCCAGAGAACACAGGAGTCTTTTTTGGGGAAAATCCTTGTGCTTTAATAGTCCGTAGGACACGGGAGAGTCTTTTTGGGGAGAAATCTTTGGGCTTTGATAGTCTGTAGGACACGGGAGAGCCTTTCTGGGGGAAATCTTTGGGCTTTGATAGCCTCTAGGGCACGACAAAATCTTTTTTTGAGGGAAAAGATTGTGCTTTTGGTAGTCGGGAGGACACGGCGATGTCTTTCCGGTGGCTCCGACAGAGAGGGACCCTCGTCCCCTCCGCGTTGTCCTTAATCATCCGCGGCCGGGTTGAATCATCCGAATTTTCCCTCTTTTTTTCCCCCCCCTCGCCCTCGGCTTAGGACCAGCTGCTCTTCTGCGACGACTGCGACCGCGGCTACCACATGTACTGTCTCACCCCCCCCATGTCGGAGCCGCCCGAAGGTGAGCGGAAACGGGGGAGAAACGGGTCAAAACAAGCAGAATTCAGCTCAGGAGATTTCTCAGCCGTGCGGATCCGCTTCTGCCCATGGTTTTTTTGGGGTAATCGTGGATCCGGCGTGCCGCGATCGAAAATGACGGGGTCCGTCATTCCGGCTGTTCCCCAATTCCTTCTCCGCTCCGCCGGAGGAGCGGAAAACCCTTTTTCCACCCCAAAATCCATCGCCGACATCCCTCGTGCCCCAAAATGTCTCCATATTGGCCGGTAAAGCCGAGAGCGATCGCTCTTCTTCCTCCTCTTCCTCCCATCTTCGCCTCATGGCGTCGAAGCTAAAAAAAAACCACCCCAGCGTTCCCAACAACAACAAAAAAGACCCCAAAATCTCGATGACGCCTCACCGCCGGTTAATGAGCCCGGCAGTTAATTATCAACCCCTCTCCTGGCCGTCTTGGCTTGAAGGTTAACGAGGAGGAGGAAGGCTTGCGGGGGTCACAACCCCACAAACAACCCTGTAAACCACCCCTGCCTTATTCTCCACCTCTAATTAAGAAGCCGTGACCCTTAACGAAGCCCTAACGAGGGCGAAACCAGGCCACCCACGTGTCTTTTCTCTCCGCAGGGAGCTGGAGCTGCCATTTGTGTCTGGACCTGCTGAAGGAAAAAGCCTCCATCTACCAGAACCAGAACAACTCCTGATCCCGCTCCGCCGACGGGACGGGCTCCCCGGTGCCCTCGTTCCACGCGTTTTTCCCTTTTTTTGGGGGGTCTTTTTTCTTTTATTTTCCTTTTTTTAAACTTTCCCCCTGGTTTTGGGTTGATTTGGGTTTTTTTTATCGCTTGGGGAAGGGTTTATTTTATTCGTTTGTGCCGCAGCGTCCCCAGGGACCCCGTCCTTACGGAGGGGACACGGATGGGACAGGGCTGCCCTTCCCATCGCCGTTTCCCGCCTTTTCCACCCAAAATGAGGCGCCCAAATCCACTCCTCCGCCTCCCCGGCAACGCGGCGTGCCAAAAAACTCACTTTTCCCCCTCTTTTCTCGGGAAAACTCAGACCCTCGCGCCAGCCGGGGTCACGGTTTTGGGGCTTTTTGTTAATGTTTTGATTTTTGGGGGTGAGATTTCTTTTTTTTTTCCGCTTTTATTTCCTTTTTTTCCCCTCCTCGTTTTTATCATTTCTTTTCTCTCCCGCCTTGGAGGATGCTCCCCGCAGCCCGGCCGATCCCCCCCCTGCCCAGACGAGGCCTTACACCCCGACATCCTCCTCCGGCCGGCACGAAACGGGGCAAAATCCCTCCATTTTGGGGTTTTCCCTTGCTCCCACCCGGCGCAGCGGGAAAAATGCTTCGCCCCACCCCCCCCCCCACCCCGTCACGGTCGCACAGGGTTTGTTTTGGGGTTCGGGGGGGGGGGGGGAAAGCCGCTTTCACCCCCAAAACACCGCTGACGGGGAGAGGCGGGAGACGCCGCTGTTTTGGGGCTCTCTGGGGACACCCCGATATCCCCGTCTGCTCCCCTCCCCCCCCCCCAAGGGTCCCGTTGACTGAATGTGCCTGTTTTTTCTAAAAATCAACTTAAAAAAACCTACCTCCGAACCCCCCCTCCCTGCCACCGCACCCCGAATTTCACCTCCCCGAACCCCCCAAAAGAGAGGACCCAACCGGGACGGCGGCAGAGCAGCCCCGAAACCGGCCCCGTGAGCAGAAAAATGGCCTAAAAATGACCAAAATAGCCTCAAAAATAACCGAAAGAGCCCCAAATTGACCAAAAGAGCTCAAAATTAACCAAAATATCTCCAAAATTGACCAAAATGGCCCCAAATTGACCAAAATGGCCCCAAATTGACGAAAATGGCCCCCAAATGGCTGAAATGGCTCCCAAAATGGCCCCCAAAATGACTGAAATAGTCCAAAATTGACCAAAATGGCCCCAAAATTGACCGAAATAACCCCAAAATTGACCAAAATGGCCCCCAAATGGCCGAAATGGCTCCCAAAATGGCCCCCACAATGACCCAAATAGCCCCAAATTGACCGAAATGGCCCAAAAATTGACCGATATAGCCCAAAAATTGACCGAAATAACCCCAAAATTGACCAAAACGGCCCCAAAATGGCTCCAAAATGGCCCCCAAAATGACCCAAATAGGCCCAAATTTACCAAAATGGCCCAAAAATTGAACGAAACAGCCAAAAATTGACCGAAATAGCCAAAAATTGCCCAAAATGGCCCCAAAATGGCCAAAATGGCTCCCAAAATGGCCCCCAAAATTGACCGAAATGGCCCCAAAATGGCTCGCAAAATGGTCCCCAAAATGGCCGAAATGGCCCCAAAATGGCCCCCAAAATGACCCAAATAGCCCCAAATTGACCGAAACAGCCAAAAATTGACCGAAACAGCCAAAAATTGACCGAAACAGCCAAAAATTGACCAAAACAGCCCCCAAAATTGACCAAAATAGCCCCAAATTGACCAAAATAGCCCCAAATTAACCAAAACCACTCAAAATTGACCCAAATCCTCAAAAACCCACCAAAAAAGCAACCCGGGATCTGGGTGACGAAGCGGCCTCGGCCCGGTGGTTTCTCTCCTCCCTTCCTCGAGCGCGATTCAGGTGGAAATGAAAGCGTTTTGGTTAAAAATGGGGGATTTCCCCCGTTTTCGCGCCCTGACGGGGGCGGGACGATGAAATGTCCCAAAACGGGTGGGTTTTACCCCAATTTCCCCTCGGCAAAGCTTCACGGTTGTGTCTTATCCGGGAAAAAAAAACCCAACACAAAGTGACACCAAAACGGCTTCTTTTCGTAATAAAAATGGCTGAAAACGCAGCGGTGTGGGAGTGAGGGCGTTTTGGGGCGAAAATGGGGGGTTTGGGTGAAAAACGGCCATTTCGGTGCTGGGATGTGGCTTCTCGGAGGGCCGATACTGGGGTTGTGCTGCCCTGGTTTTTGGGGTGAATAAAGCCGATTTAGGTGCTGGGATGTGGCTTCTCGGAGGGCTGATACTGGGGTTGTGCCGCCCTGGGTTTTGGGGTGAATAAACCCAATTTAGGTGCTGGGATGTGGCTTCTCGGAGGGCTGATACTGGGGTTGTGCCGCCCTGGGTTTTGGGGTGAATAAAGCCGATTTAGGTGCTGGGATGTGGCTTCTCGGAGGGCTGATACTGGGGTTGTGCCGCCCTGGGTTTTGGGGTGAATAAACCCAATTTAGGTGCTGGGATGTGGCTTCTCGGAGGGCTGATACTGGGGTTGTGCTGCCCTGGGTTTTGGGGTGAATAAAGCCGATTTAGGTGCTGGGATGTGGCTTCTCGGAGGGCTGATACTGGGGTTGTGCCGCCCTGGGTTTTGGGGTGAATAAACCCGATTTAGGTGCTGGGATGTGGCTTCTCGGAGGGCCGATACTGGGGTTGTGCCGCCCTGGGTTTTGGGGTGAATAAACCCGATTTAGGTGCTGGGATGTGGCTTCTCGGAGGGCTGATACTGGGGTTGTGCCGCCCTGGGTTTTGGGGTGAATAAACCCGATTTAGGTGCTGGGATGTGGCTTCTCGGAGGGCTGATAGTGGGGTTGTGCCGCCCTGGTTTTTGGGGTGAATAAAGCCAATTTCGGTGCTGGGATGTGGCTTCTCGGAGGGCTGATAGTGGGGTTGTGCCGCCCTGGGTTTTGGGGTGAATAAACCCAATTTAGGTGCTGGGATGTGGCTTCTCGGAGGGCCGATACTGGGGTTGTGCCGCCCTGGTTTTTGAGGTGAATAAAGCCAATTTCGGTGCTGGGATGTGGCTTCTCGGAGGGCTGATAGTGGGGTTGTGCTGCCCTTAGTTTGGGGCAAATAAAGCCGATTTAGGTGCTGGGATGTGGCTTCTCGGAGGGCTGATACTGGGGTTGTGCCACCCTGTTTTTTGGGGTAAAATCTGCCCCATTAGGGGCTTTTGCCACCCGCTGGCCCCAGCTTGCCCTGAGAATTAATCCCTTTGCGGATTTATTTTGCAGCTAAATCACCCGAATTGGGGCAAAAGCCGGAGCTCAAGAGCCAGGATCCAGGCGTCCGGGTAAAATATCGGGGAAATGAATCCTCGTTAGCGGCCTTTGGGGGGGGGGGTCAGGGGGGTCCCCGAACGCCGGGGTTCCCTGGGGGGTCGCGGGGACCCCCGGGAGGGCGGCGGTTGATATCGGCACGCCAATGTTGCGATGAGGTTTTATTGGGATTAAATAAATAATCCGGGTTGGGGGGAGGGGGCGGGGGTATCGGCCGTGGGGGTGGGGGGGACGTGTGCCCCCCCGCGGGGGGTCCTGTCCCCCGTCCCCACGGGACCCGGGTGTCCCCGATGCCCGTCCCCTCCCCCTCAGACGCCGTCCTTGGTCTTGGTGGTGCTCAGGGGGACGGTGACCTCCTCCTCCTCCTTGAGGTGACCCGCCCTGTGGCCGCGCCGGGGGGAGGGAAACCCCGAAACCTTCAACCTTTCTCCCCAAAAACCTTCAGCCCTTCCCAACCCCAAAACCTTCCTCTCTCACCCCAAAACCTTCGTCCTTCTCACCCCAAAACCTTTGGTTCTCACCCCAAAACCTTCGTCCTTCTCACTCCAAGAACTTTGTCCCTTCTCACCCCAAAACCTTCGACTCTTCTCACCCCAAAACCTTCCTCCTTCTCACCCCAAAACCTTCCTCCTTCTCACCCCAAAACCTTCATCCCTTCCCACCCCAAAACCTTCGTCCCTTCTCACCCCAAAACCTTTGGTTCTCACCCCAAAATCTTCATCCTTCTCACCCCGAAACCTTTGGTTCTCACCCCAAGAACTTTGTCCCTTCTCACCCCGAAACCTTCGACTCTTCTCCCCCCAAAACCTTTGTTCTTCTCACCCCAAAACTTTTAGTTCTCACCCCAAAACCTTCGTCCCTTCCCACCCCAAAACCTTTGGTTCTCACCCCAAAACCTTCATCCTTCTCACCCCAAAACCTTCGTCCCTTCCCACCCCAAAACCTTTGGTTCTCACCCCAAAACCTTCGTCCTTCTCACCCCGAAACCTTTGGTTCTCACCCCAAGAACTTTGTCCCTTCTCACTCCAAGAACTTTGTCCCTTCTCACCCCAAAACCTTCGACTCTTCTCCCCCCAAAACCTTTGTTCTTCTCACCCCAAAGCTTTTAGTTCTCACCCCAAAACCTTCGTCCCTTCCCACCCCAAATCCTTTGGTTCTCACCCCAAAACCTTCGTCCTTCTCACCCCAAAACCTTTGGCTCTTCTCACGCCAAAACTTTCAACCCTTCTCACCCCAAAACCTTTGGTTCTCACCCCAAAACCTTTGGTTCTCACCCCAAAAACTTCATCCCTTCTCACCCCAAAACCTTCATCCTTCTCACCCCAAAACCTTTGGTTCTCACCCCAAAACCTTTGGTTCTCCCCCCAAAACTTTCGTCCCTTCTCCCCCCAAAATCTTTGACTCTTCTCCCCCCAAGACCTTTGGTTCTTCCCACCCCAAAACTTCTTGTTCTCAGCCCAAAACCTTCGTCCTTCTCACCTCAAAACCTTCATCCCTTCACACCCCAAAACTTCTTGTTCTCAGCCCAAAACCTTCAACCCTTCTCACCCCAAAAGCTTTGTCCCTTCTCACCCCAAAAGCTTTGGTTCTCACCCCAAAACCTTTGACTTTCACCCCAAAACCTTTGGCTCTTCTCACCCCAAAACCTTTGTCCCTTCTCACCCCAAAACCTTCAGCCCTTCCAAACCCCAAAACCTTTGTCCTTCTCCCCTCAAAATCTTCATCCTTCTCACCCCAAAACCATCCTTCTCACCCCAAAACCTTCATCCTTCTCACCCCAAAACCTTTGGTTCTCACCCCAAGAACTTTGTCCCTTCTCACCCCAAAACCTTCAGCCCTTCCAAACCCCAAAACCTTCATCCTCACCCCAAAACCTTCATCCCTTCTCACCCCAAGACCTTTGGCTCTTCTTGCCCCAAAACCTTTGTCCTCACCCCAAAAGCTTTGTCCCTTCACACCCCAAAACCTTCAGCTCTTCTCACCCCAAAACCTTTGCTTCTCTCCCCAAAACCTTCGTCCTTCTCACCTCAAAACCTTCATCCCTTCACACCCCAAAACTTCTTGTTCTCAGCCCAAAACCTTCAACCCTTCTCACCCCAAAAGCTTTGTCCCTTCTCACCCCAAAAGCTTTGGCTCTTCTCACCCCAAAACCTTCGTCCCTTCTCACCCCAAAATCTTCAGCCCTTCCAAACCCCAAAACCTTTGGCTCTTCTCACCCCAAAACCTTTGGTTCTCCCCCCAAAACCTTCATCCTCACCCCAAAACCTTTGGCTCTTCTCACCCCAAAACTTTCAACCCTTCTCACCCCAAAACCTTTGACCCTTCCCGCCCCAAACCCCTTGGTCCCCCCCACCCCAACACCTTCTGGGTTCCTCCCAGAAAGGAGTCGCGCCCCGATACGGGGATTCCCCCGCCCCCTCCCCCCCACGAAAGGATCGGGGAGGAAAAGGGGATCTGGTGGGGCCGAGGCCCCTCGCGGTGGCCAAGGCCACCCACGGGGCGGCCCCTCACCGTCTCTCGACGTCCCTGACGGTCTCGGGCAGGGGCGCGTTGCGGGTCTCGGGCAGGAAGCAGGTGGCGATGGCCGAGATGATGGGGGCGGCCCCGTAGATGACGAGGGGCAGCACCGGGGTGACGTCGGCTGCCATGCGCACCAGCGGGGCCACCATGCCCCCTACGCGGGCCATGGTGCCCCCCAGGCCCATCCCCGTCTGCCTGTGCCGGGGAGAGAGAGCGGGTGGGTGGACAGACGGACGGATGGATGGACGGAGAGGTGGTTGGGTGGACGGAGAGGTGGTTGGGTGGACGGAGAGGTGGTTGGATGGAGAGCTTGAGGGATAGGGAGATGGTTGGATGGATGGAGAGATGGTTGGGTGGACGGAGAGGTGGATGGATGGGTGGACGGAGAGGTGGATGGATGGACGGAGAGGTGGTTGGGTGGATGGAGAGGTGGTTGGGTGGACGGAGAGGTGGTTGGATGGATGGATGGAGAGGTGGTTGGATGGATGGAGAGGTGGTTGGTTGGAGAGCTTGAGGGATAGGGAGATGGTTGGGTGGACGGAGAGGTGGTTGGATGGATGGAGGAGAGGTGGATGGATGGAGGAGAGGTGGATGGATGGAGAGGTGGTTGGGTGGATGGAGAGGTGGTTGGATGGAGAGCTTGAGGGATAGGGAGATGGTTGGGTGGACGGAGAGGTGGTTGGGTGGACGGAGAGGTGGTTGGGTGGACGGAGAGGTGGTTGGATGGAGAGCTTGAGGGATAGGGAGATGGATGGGTGGACGGAGAGGTGGATGGGTGGACGGAGAGGTAGTTGGATGGATGGAGGAGAGGTGGATGGGTGGACGGAGAGGTGGATGGGTGGACGGAGAGGTAGTTGGATGGACGGAGAGGTGGTTGGGTGGACGGAGAGGTGGTTGGGTGGACGGAGAGGTGGTTGGGTGGAGAGCTTGAGGGATAGGGAGATGGTTGGATGGATGGAGAGATGGTTGGGTGGACGGAGAGGTGGATGGATGGATGGAGGAGAGGTGGTTGGGTGGACGGAGAGGTGGATGGGTGGATGGAGGGGTTGAGGGATGGGGTTGATGGATGGATGGGTGGACGGAAAGGTGGTTGGATGGCTGGAGGGGTTGAAGGATGGAGAGGCTGATGGTAGCTGGATGGATTGGAGGCATTGAGGGATGGATGGATGGAGAGGTGGATGGAGGGATGGAGGGGTTGATGATGATGGGTGGATGGAGAGGTGGTTGGCTGGAGAGGTGGTTGGATGGCCGGAGGGGTTGAGGGATGGGTGGATGGATGGATGGATGGGTGGATGGATGGATGGATGGATGGATGGATGGAAGGTGGTTGGATGGCTGGAGAAGTGGATGGGTGGATGGAGAGGTGGATGGATGGAGGACTTGAGGGATGGAGGAGTTGATGGATGGGTGGAGGGAGGGGTTGACGGACAGCTGGAGAGGAGGTTGGGTGCCTGGAGGGGGTGATGGGTGGGTGGGTGGTGCATGGAATGGTGTTTGCGTGGACGGATGAGCGGTTGGGTGGGTAGATGGGTGGAGGGTGACTCGGTAGGTGGGTTGGCAGATGGACGAGTGGATGGACGGACAGACGGAGGGCGGGCTGTGGTGCCAGCAGCCCCCGCGGGTGACAACCACCCACCTGATGACGGTGGGGAAGAGCTCTCCGGTGAAGATGTAGGCGCAGTTGAAGGAGGCGGCCAAGGAGCCCTTCCCGATGACCGCGAAGGCCATGCGCAGCGGCTGCAGCTCTGGGGGCAGGGGCGGGAGGTCTCGCACCTCCGGCCCCCCAAGGGCTCCTCAGCAACCCACCAAAGGTCCTCCTCCCCTCCGACCTGCACCCGTCCTCCCACCCTCCCTCCCTCCCGTCATCCTCCGGCTTTCCAGCCTCCGTCCCTCCAACTTCTCCCTCTAGCCTTCTGCCTCGTTGTCCTCCATCCCGTTGTCCTCCATCCCTCCATCCCATTGTCCCCCATCTCTCCATCCCATTGTCCTCCATCCATCTGTCCTCCATCCCTCCATCCCATTGTCCTCCATTCTCCATCCCATTGTCCTCCATCCATCCGTCCTCCATCCCATTGTCCTCCATCCCTCCATCCCATTGTCCTCCATCCCATTGTCCTCCATCCCTCCATCCCATTGTCCTCCATCCCATTGTCCTCCATCCCATTGTCCTCCATCCTCCATCCCATTGTCCTCCATCCCATTGTCCTCCATCCCATTGTCCTCCATCCCTCCATCCCATTGTCCTCCATCCCATTGTCCTCCATCCATCCATCCTCCATCCCCTCCATCCCATTGTCCTCCATCCCATTGTCCTCCATCCCATTGTCCTCCATCCTCCACCCCATCATCTTCCATCCCTCCACCCCATTGTCATCCGTCAGTCCATCCATCCATCCTCCCTCCCGTTGTCCTCCATCTGTCCGTCCTCCATCCCTCCACCCCATTGTCCTCCATCCGTCCGTCCATCCATCCTCCCTCCCTCTGTCCTCCATCCCTCCCCCCGCCCCCATCCCGGCACCCACCCATCGGCACAACGATGTTGGTGAGGATGCAGATGCCGGCGAGCGCCAAGGAGCCGCCCTGGGCCACCCTCCGGCCCACGCAGCTGATGGCCAGCACCGAGGCCAGCTTGGCCGGGATGTCCACAGCCCCGAAGACCAGCTGGCTCAGGTAGATGTCCACCCCGAAGCCCTGCAGATCCATGGCCAGCCCGTAGTAGGCGAAGCTGGTGGAGAACCTGGCCCCCAAACCCAAGAGTTCAACGCAAAACCCAAGCGGGCACCAAAAAAGGGGGGTTTGGCCCCTGAAAGGTGGGGTTTGGCCCCTAAAAGGTGGGGTTTGGCCCCAAAACCCAACGGATCAACGCAAAACCCAAGCGGGCACCAAAAGAGGGGGGTTTGGCCCCTGAAAGGTGGGGTTTGGCCCCTAAAAGGTGGGGTTTGGCCCCAAAACCCAACGGATCAATGCAAAACCCAAGCGGGCACCAAAAGAGGGGGGTTTGGCCCCTGAAAGGTGGGGTTTGGCCCCAAAACCCAATGGATCAATGCAAAACCCAAGTGGGCACCAAAAAAGTGGGGTTTGGCCCCTGAAAGGTGGGTTTTGGCCCCTAAAAGGAGGGTTTGGCCCCTAAAAGATGGGGTTTGGCCTTCTAAAGTTGGTTTTTGGCCCCTAGAAGGTGGGGTTTGGCCCCAAAACCCAACGGTTCAATGCAAAACCCAAGCGGGCACCAAAAAAGTGGGGTTTGGCCCCCAAAAGAGGGGTTTGGCCCCTAAAAGATGGGGTTTGGCCTCCTAAGGGTGGGGTTTGGCCCCTAAAAGATGGGGTTTGGCCTCCTAAAGGTGGGTTTTGGCCCCTAAAAGGTGGGGTTTGGCCCCAAAACCCAACGTTTCAACACAAAGCCCAAGCGGGCACCAAAAAAAGTGGAGTTTGGCCCCTAAAAGGTGGGGTTTGGCCCCAAAAAGGTGGTTTTTGACCCCCAAAAGATGAGCTTTGACCTCCTAATGGTGGGTTTTGGCCCCCAAAATGTAGAATTTGACCCCTCTAAAGGTGTTTTTTGGCCCCCAAAAGGTGTTTTTTGGCCCCCAAAAGGTGGGGTTTGGCCCTAAAAAGGTAGAATTTGACCCCTAAAAAGGTGAGGTTTTGGCCCCCAAAGGTGTTTTTGACCCCAAAAGGTGGAGTTTGGCCCCAAAAAGGTGGTTTTGGCTGCAGAACGGTGGGGTTTGACCCCCAAAAGGTGGGGTTTGGCCTCCAAAAGGTGGGGTTTGAACCCCCAAATGTGGTTTTTGATGGCCAAAAGGTGGGGTTTGGCCCACAACAAGGTGGTTTGGACCCCAAAAAGGTGGGGGTTGACCCCCAAAAGATGGGGTTTGGCCTCCAAAAAGTAGGCTTTGGCCTCCAAAAGGCGTTTTTCGACCCCAAAAAGGTGGGGTTTGGCCCCCAAAAGTGGTTTTTGACCCCCCCCAAAGGTGGATCTGGCCCCCCAAAGGTGAGATCTGGCCCTCCAAAGGTGGGATCTGGCTCTCAAAGGTGGGATATGGCCCCCCAAAGGTGGGATCTGGCCCCCCAAAAGGTGGGATCTGGCCCCCCAAAATTGGATCTGGCCCCCCAAAGGTGGGATCTGGCCCCCCAAAAGGTGGGATCTGGCCCCCCAAAAGGTGGATTTGGCCCCCCAAAGGTGGGATCTGGCCCCCAAAACGTGGATTTGGCCCCCCAAAAGGTGGGATCTGGCCCCCCAAAGGTGGATTTGGCCCCCAAAGGTGGGATCTGGCCCCCGAAAGGTGGGATCTGCCCCCCCCCAAAGGTGGGATCTGGCCCTCAAAGGTGGGATCTGGCCCTCCAAGGTGGGTTTTGCCCCCCCCAAATGGTGGATTTGGCCCCCAGAGGAGGGATTTGGCCCCCCAAAGGGTGGATTTGGCCCCCAAAAGGTGGGATCTGGCCCCCAAAATGTGGGATCTGGCCCCCAAAGGTGGGATCTGGCCCCCCAAACTTGCCAGACGAAGGAGACGCCGCAGGAGACCGTCCTCATGCCGGGGGTGCGGACCAGGGTGGCCAGGGCCCCCCCCGGCGGCGGCGGCTCCCGCTGCACCAGCGCCCGCAGCGCCTGCGGGAAGGGGGATCGGGGGGGATCTGGGGGGGATCCAGGGATCTGGGAGGGATCTGGGAGGGATAATGGGGACCTGGGTGGAGCTAGCGGGGTTGGGGGGGATCTAGGAGGGATAGCAGGGCTCTCGGGAGGGGATCCGGGTGATCTGGAGGGGATTGGAGGGATCTAGGTGGGATCGGAGGGATCTAGGAGGGATAGTAGGGGTCTCGGGAGGGGATCTAGGTGATCTGGAGGGGATTGGGGGGATCTGGGGGGTCTAGGTGGGATTGGAGGGATCTAGAAGGGATAATAGGGGTCTCAGGAAGGGATCTAGGAGAGGACTGGGGGGATCTAGGTGGGATCGGAGGGATCTAGGAGGGATGGGGTCTCGGGAGGGGATCTAGGTGATCTGGAGGGGATTGGAGGGATCAGGGAGGTCTAAGTGGGATTAGAGGGATCTAGGAGGGATAATAGGGGTCTCAGGAGGGGGTCCAGGTGATCTGGAGGGGATTGGAGGGATAGGGGGGATCTAGGTGGGATCTAGGGGATCTAAGAGGGATACTAGGGGTCTCAGGAGGGGATCTAGGTGATTTGGAGGGGATTGGAGGGATCTAGGTGGGATCAGAGGGATCTAAGAGGGATAGTAGGGGTCTTGGGAGGGGATCTAGGTGATCTGGAGGGGATTGGAGGGATCAGGGGAGTCTAGATGGGATTGGAGGGATCTAGAAGGGATAGTAGGGGTCTCAGGAAGGGATCTAGGAGGGGATTGGGGAGATCTAGGTGGGATCAGAGGGATCTAGGAGGGGATCTAGGTGTTCTGGAGGGGATTGGGAGGATATAGGTGGGATCAGAGGGATGTAGGAGGGATAGTAGGGGTCTCGGGAGGGGATCCAGGTGATCTGGAGGGGATTGGAGGGATCTGGGGGGATCTAGGTGGGATCAGAGGGATCTAAGAAGGATATTAGGGGTCTCGGGAGGGGATCTAGGTGATCTGGAGGGGATTGGGGGGATCTAGGTGGGATCAGAGGCATCTAAGAAGGATGGCAGGGGTCTCAGGAGGGATCCAGGTGTTTTGGAGGGGATTGGGGGGATCTAGGTGGGATCAGAGGGATCTAAGAGGGATGGTAGGGGTCTTGGGAGGGATCCAGGTGATCTGGCGGGATGGGGGGGTGTTGGAGAGATGTCAGAAGGACACAGGGAACGTGGGGGGATCCAGGGGATCAGGAGGGATCGAGGGGATCTGGGGGGAACTTGGCTGCATAGAGGGGAAAGGGGGGGGGGGGGATCTGAGGGAGAATGAGGGGGGGTCTGGAAGGATTGGGGGGATCCAGTGGGATCTGGGGGGGGTGCGGGGATGGAGGGGATCGGGGCAGCTCCCCATCACCTCCTCACTGAGTTTGTCCCCCTCCTCCTTCCTCCTGTTGACGCGGGCGACCTTGCGGAGCCCCTTCAGGGCCAGGTCGGGTCGCCCCGAAATCACTTGCCAGCGGGCCGACTCGACGAACAGCCTACGGAGCGGGGGGATCGGCGGGGATCCAGCCCTCCCGGGGGATCCCCGCACCTCCCGCCGCCCACGGAGGACCAAGAGACCCCCGCCACCACCCCCAAATCCGTGGGGGGGCCCCGTACCAGGAGTAGAGGAAGAAGAGGAAGAAGGGGAGGGAGACGACGAGCTGGAGCCAGCGCCAGTGAGGGAGGCCGAAGGCCACGGCCGCCAGGACGAACTGCCCCAAGGTGTAGCAGTAGCCGTTGACGGTGCCCACCACGGCGCGCGCTTCCGTCGGGATCCACTCCATGCCTGCGGGTAACCGGCGGCGCACGGGATGGGGGGGTCTGTCCCGTGGGATGGGGACAAAGCGGGGATAGCTGGGTCCCTCCCGGGGGCCAATGGCGGTGGGGTTGGAGCCCGGGTCCTTCCCATGGGCCAATGGCGGTGGGGTTGGAGCCCGGCTCCCTCCCGAGGGCCAATGGCAGGGGGGTTGGAGACCAGGTCCTTCCCATGGGCCAATGGCGGTGGGGTTGGAGCCCAGCTCCCTCCCGAGGGCCAATGGCAGCGGGGTTGGAGACCAGGTCCTTCCCATGGGCCAATGGAGGTGGGGTTGGAGCCCGGGTCCTTCCCATGGGCCAATGGCGGTGGGGTTGGAGCCCGGCTCCCTCCCGAGGGCCAATGGCAGTGGGGTTGGAGCCCTCCCAGGGGCCAATGGCAGTGGGGTTGGAACCCTCCCAAGGGCCAATGGCAGTAGGGTTGGATCCCAGGTCCTTCCCGAGGGCCAATGGCAGTAAGGTTGGAGCCCTCCCGAGGGCCAATGGCGGTAGGGTTGGATCCCAGGTCCCTCCCGGGGGCCAATGGTGGTAGGGTTGGATCCCAGGTCCCTCCCGGGGGCCAATGGTGGTAGGGTTGGATCCCAGGTCCCTCCCGGGGGCCAATGGCGGTAGGGTTGGATCCCAGGTCCCTCCCGAGGGCCAATGGCAGTAGGGTTGGAGCCCTCCCAAGGGCCAATGACGGTAGGGTTAGAGCCCTCCCGAGGGCCAATGGCAGTAGGGTTGGATCCCAGCTCCCTCCTGAGGGCCAATGGCAGTAGGGTTGGATCCCAGCTCCCTCCCGAGGGCCAATGGCAGTAGGGTTGGATCCCAGCTCCCTCCCGAGGGCCAATGGCAGTAGGGTTGGATCCCAGCTCCCTCCCGAGGGCCAATGGCAGTGGGGTTGGAGCCCGGGTCCCTCCCGAGGGCCAATGGCAGTGGGGTTGGGGCCCGGGTCCCTCCCATGGGATAGGGGTGGCAGGACCAATCCCAGACGCCGGGGTCCCCAGCTCACAGAGGGAGGCGGAGTTGAGGGAGACCCCGGCCATGGCCAGGCCCGTCAGGAACCGGCAGAGACAGTAGACGACGAAGGTGGGGGCGGCCGCGGTGCCGGCCCCCGTCGCCCCCAGCTGCAGGTAGCACCAGGTCAGCAGCGCCCGGCGCCCGTACCTGCTGGGACACAGCGCTGGGGGCACTGGGATGGGGGACTGGGGGCACTGGGATGCTGATACGGGGCACTGGGAGGAGGGCGCAAGGTACTGGGGGTGCTGGGATGGGGGATATGGGGTGCTGGAGGTGCTGGGACAGGGGACGTGGGGTGCTGGGGGCACTGGGATGGGGACATGGGCACTGGGATGGGGGGGATATGGGGTGCTGGGAATTCTGGGACAGGGACATGGGGCCCTGGGATGGGGACACAAGGCATTTGGAATACTGGGATGGGGAATGCGGGCACTGGGAATACTGGGATGAGTGACTTGGGGACAGCGGGACAAGCCATACTGGGACAGACCCACCCCAGGGGCACCGGGGACACTGGGACACCAGGGGCCAGAGGGAGGGGAGGACATCCCTGTGCATACCCCTCCCCTCTCCCTTCTCCCAGTTCCTCCCAGTTCATCCCAGTACAGCTCCGGGGTGGCTACGCACTTGTCGGAGAGGACCCCGAAGAGGCCGGAGCCCAGGAGGATCCCGGCCATGTAGATGGATTGGGCCACCTGCCTCAACCTCTTGGACTCGCACACCAGGTCCCACTGCCGGCGGGAGAGGACACGGGGGGTCACCACCCGGCCACCGCGGTCCCCCCGTCACCCGGGGGCGGGGCCGCGGGGCACCCCTCACCTCGGTAACGATGGTGTGAGCGAAGACGCCGTCGTGGTAGGTCCAGCCATCACGGCAAGGCTCGGTGGCCGCCCCGTTGGCCGTGCCGTTGACCGTGCCGTTGACCTCCAAGAGGTGCCACTGGGGTTCCACGTAGCGGCGGCAGCGCTGGGGACGGTGGTGGCCGTCAGAGGGGATGGAGACGAGGAGTGGGACATCCCCGGCGCTGTCGTTGGCCGTGGGCTGAGGCCGGCAGTGGTGCTCGGGGACGCCGGCGGTGAAGTTCTGCAGAAGGTTGTGGCTGGCCAGCATGAGCAGCGGAATGGCCAGGGCGGCCACGTAGGTCACCTGGAAGCGGCCCATCCCGCCCAGGCGGGCCAGAAGCTCCACGAAGGTCATGGTGGGACGAGGGATGGAGCTGGGGGGGGACCCAGGTCAGCTGGAGGGTGGGAGGAGGAGAAAAGGTTGAAGGATGAGGCAAGGGATGGGCTAGGAATGGCCAAGGGGTGGTTTGGGTGGCCGGTGAAGGGCTGGATCCAAGGCTTGGCCAAGGGGTGGTTTGGAGGAAGGGTTGGATCCAAGGCTTGGCCAAGGCTTGGCCAAGGGGTGGTTTGGAGGAAGGGTTGGATCCAAGGATTGGCCAAGGAATGGCCAAGGGGTGGATTGGAGGAAGGGTTGGATCCAAGGCTTGGCCAAGGCTTGGCCAAGGGGTGGATTGGAGGAACGTTGGATCCAAGGCTTGGCCAAGGAATGGCCAAGGGGTGGATTGGAGGAACGTTGGATCCAAGGATGGGCCAAGGGATGGCCAAGGGATGGCCAAGGCTTGGCCAAGGGGTGGATTGGAGGAAGGGCTGGATCCAAGGACGGGCCAAGGGATGGATGAGGAGCAGCCAAGGGGTGGATTGGAGGAGGGGTAAGATCAGGACGAGATCAGGATTGGCCGAGGGATGGGACTGGGGTGGCCAGGGCGTGGCCGGGGCGTGGCCGGGGCGTGGCAGGGCCAAGCCGAGGGGAGGTGGAGGAAGAGCTGAGGGGGAGGGAGGGAGGGACCAACGGACGGAGCAAGGGAGGGACAGAGGGACGGACCGAGGAAGCTGAGGAAGGAATTGAGGACCCTCTGTTGATCATCTGCTGATCGGCCTATCCATCTATCGATCGGCCGATCGATCGATCGATCGATCCGTCCATCGATCCATCAGTCTCTCTGGAGGCCTATCGGTTGATCTATCAACGTACCAATCGATCGGCCTTCCTGTTCATCTATTGGTTGCTCTGTTGATCTCTCAGTGCCTCTACCAGTCGATCGATCGATCGATCGATCGCTCTGCCAATCGCTCCATCAATCTATCGGTGTCACTGTCAATCTATCGGTCTCTATTGATCTGCTGGGGTGTCTATGGATCTCCCAGTCTAGCAATCTGCCAGCCTCCCTGTCTATCAATCTATCGATCTATTGATCTAATTGATCAATCTACCTACCGGTCTATCAATCGATCAGTGTCACTACCCATCTATTGATCTCTATTGATCTGGCGGGGCATCTATTGATCTGTCAGTCTCTCTGCCAGTCTGCCAGTCTCTCTGTCTCTCAATCGATCGATCGATCGATCGATCGAATTGATCAATCTACCTGTCATTCGATCCATCTCACTATTGACCTATCAATCGCTGATTCTTTCTTTCTTGCTCTCAGCTCTGCCCCTCGCTGCTCTCCCTCCCCCGCCTCCCTCCCCCCCACATTATTGGTTGATCAGCCGATCGATCGATTGATCGATCGATCCTCTCTCCCTCCTGTCCTGCCACTCTCAATAGGTTCACCCCTCCAATGAGCCCTCGCGATCAATCGATCCCTACCTGCTGGTTTGCTCCTCTCCCTCTCGCTGCGGCTCGCTCGCTCTCTCTCCGGCTCGGTCTCTCCGGCCACCCGCTGTCCCTCCGTCCGTCCTTCCGTCCCTCCGTCCCTCCCTCCCTCTGCCACGCCCACTCTCTCTTTCTCCAGCCCTCCTTCACCCCTCGGTCGGTCGATCGATCGATCGATCGATGGATTTCTCTGTTGGCCATGCCACCCGTCATCCAGCTGCTGGATCTGCCCCCCGTCCCTCTGCCCACCTATTGGCTCCTCACCCCGTCAATCAATCGATTTGCCTGCTAATCAGGTCTAGTGATCAATCTATTGATCTCCCCCTCTCGATTGATTGATCTATTGGTCTCCCTGCTGGTCAACCCAGCGAGCTTTCTCTGTGGATAAATTATTGATCTTTAGATCCCTGTTATCTCGGTGTTGATCATCAATTAGTCCATCATCTCTTTATTTATTAATTTATCGATCGCTCTGTTTCTGTTGATCAATCTATTGATCAATCTGTGGTTCTACAGCACCTCTCTCGATCCATCTGAGGGGCTGTGCCTCTCTATTACCGATAAATTGATCTCTGATCTCTTCATTGATCCGTCTGTCGGTCTATCGATCAATTGATTGATTTATAGTCCTTCTGTTCATCGATGTATCAATCTTAATCTCTCTATTCGTTGATTTATTGACCTTGAATCTCTCTATCGATTGATCTGCCGGTCTCTCTCGATTGATCAACCTATTGACCTGTAATCTATTGATCAATGTAGTGATCTTCATCTATCTACTGACTGGTCTATCGGTCTCTGTTGATCAATCTGTTGAGCTTTAATCTCACTATTGATCAATCTATTGACTATAATCCCTCTCTTGATCAATCTAATCATCTTAATCTATCTGTTGACTGGTCTATCGGTCTCTATTGATCAACCTATTGACTATAATCCCTCTATTGATCAATCTATTGATCTTAAATCTCACTATTGATCCATCTCTTGCCCCATAATCTTTCCATTGATCAGTCGTTCTCTCTATTGATCAATCGGTCGATCTTTAATCTCAATCTATTGACCTTTAATCTCAATCTATTGACCTTTAATCTCAATCTATTGACATATAATCTTTCTATTGATCAACGTATCAATCTTAATCGCTCTATCGATCCATCTCTTGACCGATAATCTTTCTGTTGATCACTCTTTCTCTCTATTGATCAATCTATCGAGCTTTAATCTCTCTCTTGACCAGCCCATTGGCCCCTCTCTCTCCTGATCAACGCCTTGATCTCTCTATCGATCCACTCACCTGTCCGTCGCCCCAGCTATCGCCCGAGCTCTCCCAGCGCCAAATCCCGCTCCCTGGAGCCGTCTGCCGGCACCTACCACCCCTTGGCCCCGCGGCTGCCCATGGCCACAGCCCTGTCCCCGTCCCTGTCCCCGCTCCTATTTAAAGCCACCCCCGGACCCAGTTAACGTTTGACTCTGGTGGGACCAGATCCCGCTATGGGTCGGCGGAGACCATCATCAGGCGGAAACGCTGGTGCTGACCACGCCGCTCCCCAACCGGGGATGCCCGACGGCTCCCTGGGACCATCCCATCCTCTCCATCCTCTTCCTCGCCGAGGAAGCCCCCGACCCCAAGTGGATGGGGACCCCCCCCAGCCCCCTCCCAGCTTGTTTTCACCATCCGTGGTGGATGATTCATGGGGCAGAGTCCCTGGGGGCCCTGAACCGGATCGCTGGGAGCCCCTTGGACCCCGGGCAGGAGGGCAGCGGGAGGCAGCAGAGCATGGGCAGGAACCGGCAGCGACCAGGGGACGTCGGGGGTGGCCTGGGGGGGGGACGGGGGGGACAGGACGCCTGCGTCCTCGCTGGCTGGGTGGTCGGAGAGGAGGGTGGGTGCTGGGTGGTCGGACGCTTAGGTCCTTGGGATCCCTGGGTCCTTGGGATGTCTCAGTCCTTGGGATCCCCGAGTCCTTGGGGTCCTTGGGACGTCTGGGCACCCAGATGCCTGGATTCCCGGGATCCCTGGGTCCTTGGGACGTCTCCGTCCTTGGGATCCCGGGGTCCTTGGGGTCCTTGGGACGTCTGGGCACCCAGATGCCTGGATTCCTGGGATCCCTGGGTCCTTGGGATGTCTCAGTCCTTGGGATCCCGCAGTCCTTGGGATGTCTGGGCACCTGGATCTCTGGGTCCTTGGGATGTCTAGGCATCCAGATGCCTGGGTCCTTGGGATCCCTGGGTCCTCAGGATCCCTGGACACCTGGGTCCTTGGGATCCCTGGGTCCTTGGGATGTGCAGGCACCCGGACGCGTGGGTCCGTGGGGCACCCGGCCCCTCAGGATCCCTGGATCTTTGGGATCCCTGGATCCTCGGGACGCCTGGGTCCTCCCTGCGCCCTCGAGCGCGACTCTCCCTCCCTCGCGGCTCCGGCGCAGGCAGAGGGGAGGAGGGGACGCGATGCCGAGGTCGCGGCACCCCGCTGCCTCCCGTGTTTGCCTTCGGGGCGGGACGGCCGGGCCGCGCAGGACCCCCGCGGCCGTGGGAAAACACCCCCCACCCCTCCGCCCTCCCACCGCCTGCGTTTCACACGATTTTTCCTTTTATTGTGGTTTTTTGTTGTTGTGTTTTTTTTTTTTTTTAATTCCAGCACAGAAAAAACCCTCCTGCGAAGCGGCGTTTGGTGGGGGAGGACGACACCATCCCCCAACTCTGCACGGCGAGGACGCCTGGGTCCCCTCCTCGGCCACACAAGAGGGTGACCATGGTCATGGCTGTCCCGGTCCTCTTCTGGGGGGCGATGCACCCCCTCCAGCCCCACTCCTGCTCCTTCAGCCGCTGGGTACATCGAGGTCTTGGGGGGCGGGGGGTTTGGGGGGGGTCCCCCAGGGTGTTGGGCGCTAGGAGCCCCCCGCGGTGCCGCTGGGCTGAAGTGGGACCTGGAGAGGTTGGGCTTGGTCCTTCTGGGTCCTGGTGGGAGAGGGAGGATGGGAGGGGGTTTCGGCAGGCCAGGTGGGTTCTCATGCTGCTCTTCCTCCTCCTCCCCCATCTCCATCCATCACCCAGCCATCCCTCGTCATAGACATCCGTCTGTCCGTCCTTTCATCCATCCGTTGCCGTGCTCTTCTTCCATCCATCTGTCCATCCGCCTCTCTCTGTCCGATCCCATCCGCTCCTGTCCATCCGTCCGTCCATCCCTCCCCACGCACAACGCATCCTCCATCCCATCCATCCACCCATCCATCCGTCCATCCATCCGTCCGTCTGTCCGTCCATCCATCCCCACGCACAACCCATCCTCCATCCCATCCATCCACCCAACCATCCGTCCGTCTGTCCGTCCATCCATCCCCATGCACAACCCATCCTCCATCCCATCCATCCGTCCATCCATCCATCCGTCCGTCCGTCCATCCATCCCCACCCACAACCCATCCTCCATCCATCCCTCCCCCTGTCCAACCAATCCTTCTCTCCCGCCACCCCTCCCTGTGTCCACCCGTCCGTCTGTCCCTCCCCTTGTCCTTCAGTCCCTCCAGTCCCACCTGCCCTCCACCTCCTCCACGGTCTCGGGCAGGGCCGTGTCCCGTGTCTCTGGCAGGAAGATGGCCACCAGCCCCGACACCACGGGGGCCGCCCCGTAGATGACGAAGGGCAACGCGGGGAAGACGTCACCTGCCATCTTCACCAAGGGGGCCGTGATGCTGCCCAGCCGGGCCATGGTGTTGGCCAACCCCATGCCCGTCTGCCTGTGGGACACCGAGGAGCCCTGAGGAACCAGACTGCGTGGTCACGGCCACCCCATCGCCTCCCCCAACCTGCGTCCCCACTCCTTACCGAATAACGGTGGGGTAGAGCTCACCCGTGTAGAGGAAGACGCAGTTGAAGGACGCGGCCAAGCAACCCTTCCCGAAGACGGCCAGGGCGGTCCGGAGCGTCCGCAGGTCTGTGGGGATGAGGACAGGACATCTGGGACTCGCTTTGGCGTCACTAGTTGGAGTTGGGTTGGGTTGGCGGTGGGTGATGGAGAGAGGAGAGCCCCAAACACCAGGATTTCAGGCAAATCGCCCGTAAAAAGCTCAAATCGCTCAGCCTGGGTTGTGTTGAGGTTGCTTTGGCCCACCCAGATGGTGCCTTATGGGCTGGAGATGAAGGGGCCACCACGGCCACCACCCCCGGCCCTCACCTCGTGGCACCAAGATGTTGGCCAAGATGGCCAAGCCAGCCAGGATGAGGGCAACGGACTGGGTGAAGCGTCGCCCCACGAAGGTGATGGTGAGGATGGAGACCAGCTTGGCCGGGATGTCCACGGCCCCAAAGATGAGCTGGATCACGTAGATGTTGACGTCAAAGTTTTGCAGGTCCATGGCCAGCCCGTAGTAGGCGAAGCTGGTGGAGAACCTAGGCCAAAAAGAGGTGAGGGGGGGGAACAAATGTCACCGGTGGGGAGGTGGGGAGGGGGATGTGGGGGTCACACGCCGTCCCCTGGCCTGTGGGGTCCAGCCAGGAGATCCGTGTCCCTTCCTGGAGCACGTGTGGGTCAAGAGACCTCTGTTGACCGAGTCCTGCATCGTGACTCAGTTTCCCTTTCCGATAAGGACCCAGCTAAGGGAGGTGTTTGGGGAGGGGCGGGTAGCGGGATGGATGGATGGATCAACAGTCGGGGGGGGGGGACGGACAGATGGAAAACCACCCACTGATGTCCTCCACTGCCGGCCATACCACACGAA
This sequence comes from Platalea leucorodia, assembly GCF_965183815.1. NCBI lineage: Eukaryota > Metazoa > Chordata > Aves > Pelecaniformes > Threskiornithidae > Platalea > Platalea leucorodia. The sequence continues at coordinate 287,849 of NC_138856.1, forward strand.
GCAGAGGCAACAAGAGATGCGGCGCACGATGGGCGTCCGGACCAGGTCGATCACCGTGTGGTGACTCCTTGATGAAGCCATCTCCTTCGCCATGTAGGACCTCAAGGCCTAGGAGGAAAGGGGGGGCTCTGGGGTGGGGATGGGGCGCCGGGGGTGTAGGGGACCCCACTGTTGGCCCCCCTCCATGAGGGCGGGGTCGCTCCCCCGCCCCATGAAACACCCCCGAGATGCCCCAGAGCTTTTTACTTCGAGGTCGAGCTTCTCCCCTTCCTCTTTCTTCCCGTTTATCCTGGCCACCTTCTGGAGCTCCTTCAGGGCTTGCTGGGACTTCCCCACCATGACCAGCCAGCGAGCTGACTCCGTTAACCACCTGTGGAGGAGATGGGGCCAGGATGCCAAGGATCATCCCACCGGCCGGCCGGTCCTTCTGTCCCTCCAGCCAGGTCTCCATGCTTCCCTCCACCCACCCAACCCTCCATCCACCCAACCCTCCACCCACCCAACCCTTCATCCACCCATCCAACCCTCCACCCACCCAACCCTTCATCCACCCATCCATCCATCCATCCATCCATCCACCCACCCAACCCTCCACCCACCCAACCCTTCATCCACCCAACCCTTCATCCATCCACCCAACCCTTCATCCACCCAACCCTTCATCCATCCAACCCTTCATCCAACCCTCCATCCACCCAACCCTCCACCCACCCAACCCTTCATCCACCCATCCAACCCTCCACCCACCCAACCCTTCATCCACCCATCCATCCATCCATCCATCCACCCACCCAACCCTCCACCCACCCAACCCTTCATCCACCCAACCCTTCATCCACCCACCCACCCACCCACCCAACCCTTCATCCACCCAACCCTTCATCCATCCACCCAACCCTCCATCCATCCAACCCTCCACCCAACCCTCCACCCACCCAACCCTCCACCCACCCAACCCTTCATCCATCCAACCCTTCATCCAACCCTCCACCCAACCCTCCATCCACCCAACCCTTCATCCATCCATCCACCCAACCCTTCATCCACCCAACCCTCCACCCACCCAACCCTTCATCCACCCAACCCTTCATCCATCCATCCATCCACCCACCCAACCCTTCATCCATCCATCCATCCATCCATCCATCCATCCATCCATCCACCCACCCATCCACCCAACCCTTCATCCACCCAACCCTTCATCCATCCACCCACCCAACCCTTCATCCATCCACCCACCCATCCATCCATCCATCCATCCATCCATCCATCCATCCATCCATCCATCCATCCACCCAACCCTCCATCCACCCAACCCTTCATCCACCCACTCCTCCGTCCATCCCACCACCCCTCCGTCCCTCCACACCTCCACCCCTGCACCCATCCCTCCACCCCTGCACCCATCCCTCCATCCACCACTCCATTCCTCCCCCTTCTCCTCCTCACCACGAGTAGAGGAAGAAGCAGAAGAAGGGCAGCGACACGGTGAGCTGCAGCCAACGCCAATCGGGGACGGCGTAGGCGATCCCAGCCAGCAGGAACTGCCCGGTGGTGTAGCAGTAACCCATGAAGGTCCCCACCAGCGCCCGGGTGCGAGTGGGCATCCACTCCAAAGCTGCCGAGACACGCAGAGACGTGGAGCAAACCAGGAGGAGGTTGCCCAGGGCCGGTAGCGTGGGACCGGCGGTGGCCACGTACAGAGGGAGACGCTGTTGAGGACGATGCCGGAGAAGGCCATGCCCGTGAGGAAGCGGAAGAGGCAGTAGACGGTGAAAGTGGGAGCGAAGGAGGAGCACGTCCCCATGGTGCCCATCTGAAGGTAGCACCAGGTGAGCAGCGCCCGGCGGCCGAACCTGGGCGGTGAGGAGGAGGAAGAGGGGGTGAGGAGGAGGAAGAGGGGGTGAGACAATCCCCGTGATGCTGCCCCACCTGGGGATGGGGCGTTGCCCCTCACCTGTCCGAGAGACCCCCGAAGACGATGCCGCCCGCCAAGACGCCGGCCATGTAGAGCGACTGGGCCAACTGCTTCAGCCCCCGGGAGCTGCACACCAGGTCCCACTGCCAAGGGACGAGGAGGTGGGGTGGGACAGAGATCGGGGGGGGGATCCCCTCGGGGCTCCCTCCTGCCCCCCAAAACTGGCCGGGGCGGATGGTAGGGTTGAGCCAACACAACAGCCAACGGTTGGCCAATGGAAACACCAAGATGGTGCCATTAAACACTTGGCCACCCTTCCCAGCATCCCCGTGGTTGGAAGCTCCTTCCAGGGGTCATCTGGTCCCTTTTTGACCCCCCCTTGTTGATGGCCACCACCTCCCTCATCCCCCCCGTTTCTCGTCCTGAGCTCTCGCGGCGTTGAGTCCCTCCGCCAAGGGTTGAGCGGCGAAGACGCTCCAGTTGGCAGAAGTCAACGGCGCGATGACGGCGGCCCCTTCGCTGGTGCCTCGAGGTGGGAGCTGCACCCAGGATTGGGCGAAAAGCGCCATCAGCCCCAAATCCCACCCCACTGCCGCCGTCCTACCTCAGTGATGATGGTGCTGGTGAAGATGCTGCGGTCGTAGGTCCAGCCGTCACGGCAGGGCTCCGTTTCTGGCCAGCTGCTGTTGGGAGCCGAGGCGTTGACCTCCAAAAGCCACCACTGCGGCGTCACAAACCGCCGGCACCGCTCGCCGTGAGGAACCGAAACCCTCAGCAGGTCCTGGGGGTCGAGGCCGGTGGCGTTGGCCTCCCACCGAAGCCGGCAGCGATGGTCGCTGGTGGCGGCCGTGAAGTTCTGCAGAAGGTTGTGACTGGCCATCATGAGGACGGGCAGGGCCAGGAGGACCACCGAGACCACCTGGAAGCGTCCCATACCCCCCACGTGCTCCAGGAGGCTGGCGAAAGCCATGCTGCCACCGTCAGACCCCGGGAACGCCCCGCAGCCATGCACGCCCGCCCCACGCTCGCAGAGCCCCAAAAGGGATGGATTTCACCCCAAAAAAAAAACCAAAAGGCTTCTCTCGCTCCCGCGATGTCCTCGCTCCCCGAACACCAGGGCTGGGCCTATATAACCCGGCCGCCGGCTGGTGTGGGTTAATGTTTGACATCTGGGGGGGGTTTTTTTGGTGATTTTCCAGCAGAAGGCAAAGGCGGGGAGGCAAAAGTGCAGGCGAGGGCAACGCGAAGGAGTCCGGGGGGGGCCACCAAGAGCCAACAAAGGGTGGCCAGAGCCAAATCCCCTGGCAGCACTTCCCTCCCCTCGTGTTTGGCAAAAAAGCCTCCGAAACGGGGCAAAACTGGGGCGATCTGGGGCGGGAAGAAATCATTCTCTCTCTTTTAATTCTGTTTTTTTTTTTTTGAGGAGAAAAAGCGGCTTTTGGAGAGGGGACACCTGGGACCAACCGCCTTCGTCCGGCTCGTGGGGTACCCTCAGGTGGGCACCCCGCGGGGGAGGGGGGGCTCCTGCCTTGGCCTTTGGGTTAAATTTTAGCGATTTGTGTGGTCGAAAGGGACCCGAAAGGTGCTGACGGAGGCGGCCTTGCTTGGGTCAGCGCGTCCGCCGCCGGGGGTTAATTTTTGATGGGGTCGGAGCGATGAGGGGGTTGATGGGGCCAAGGGACACGTCGGCGGTGGGAGCAAGGGCCGGGGTGGCCCGGGGGTGGGGGTGGGGGAAAGTCGGGGAAGGGGCATCGTGGCAGCAGCCCCATGGGTTGTTGGGAGGGGGCTGGGGTGGGATTTGGGGGCTCCTCCGGGATTTGGGGGACCCCGCTCCCGGGACAAAGAGTTGGGTGGGTTTGGGGTTCTTGGGTGTCATTGTCTTGGAGGTGACCTCCACCATGGGGGTTCTTGGGCGTCATCTTATTGGAGGTGACCTCGGGGACAAGGTTCTTGGGCGTTATCCTATTGGAGGTGACCTCGGGGACAAGGTTCTTGGGCGTTATCCTATTGGAGGTGACCTCGGGGACAAGGTTCTTGGGCGTTATCCTATTGGAGGTGACCTCGGGGACAAGGTTCTTGGGCGTTATCCTATTGGAGGTGACCTCGGGGACAAGGTTCTTGGGCGTTATCCTATTGGAGGTGACCTCGGGGACAAGGTTCTTGGGCGTTATCCTATTGGAGGTGACCTCGGGGACAAGGTTCTTGGGCGTTATCCTATTGGAGGTGACCTCGGGGACAAGGTTCTTGGGCGTTATCCTATTGGTGGTGGCCTCAGGGACAAGGTTCTTGGGCGTTATCCTATTGGAGGTGACCTCGGGGACAAGGTTCTTGGGCGTTATCCTATTGGTGGTGGCCTCAGGGACAAGGTTCTTGGGCGTTATCCTATTGGAGGTGACCTCGGGGACAAGGTTCTTGGGCGTTATCCTATTGGTGGTGACCTCGCGGACAAGGTTCTTGGGCGTTATCCTATTGGTGGTGACCTCAGGGACAAGGTTCTTGGGCGTTATCCTATTGGAGGTGACCTCGCGGACAAGGTTCTTGGGCGTTATCCTATTGGAGGTCCCCTCGGGGACAAGGTTATGAGGTGGCATCTTATTGGTGGTGACCTTGGGGACCAGGTTCTGAGGTGCCATCTTATTGGAGGTGACCTCCAAAATGTTCTTGGGTATCATCTCATTGGTGGTGACCTCAGGGACAAGGTTCTGAGGTGCCATCTTATTGGTGGTGACCTCGGAAACCAGGTTCTGAGGTGCCATCTTATTGGAGGTGACCTCAGGGACACCGTTCTTAGGCATCGTCCTATTGGAGGTGACCTCGGACGTGGTTATTGGGTGTCATCGTATTGGAGGTGACCTTGGGTGGGCTCAGATATCACCCCGAGACGCCGTCCCCAGCAGAGCTGCTTTATTCCCCCGAGGACTTCCCCTGCCCCCCACGGGGAGGGCACCAGCTGGGGGGCAGGCGGCGAATTCGTCCCCAAACCGAGGCCGCGGGGACCCGTGGGGGAGGGCGGCTGCTGGTGGCCGGGCGCAGGGTGCTGCCCCCACCCCGGGGTCCTTCAGGCCTCCTTCTGGGGGGCCTTGTCCTGGGGCTGGAGGGGGATCTTCTCCTTGGGGTCATCCGTCTTCTTCCGTTTGGCCCTGGAGGGAGGAAGAGGAGGAGGAGGAGGGTCTGTGGGGCACGGCAGGGTGGGACGCAGCCCGGCTTGCACCGTGTCCATCCGTCTGTCCAACCGTTCAGCCGCTCGTATCGCTCCTTCTTCTGCCAACGCACCCATCCGCTTGTCCCTTAACACATCCATCTGTCCATCCGTCCAAAACCCCTTCCTATTTCAGTCCGTCCGTCCATCCATCCATCATCCAACCATCCATCTGTCCATCCATCCATCCATCCATCATCCAACCATCCATCTGTCCATCCATCCGTCCATCCATCATCCAACCATCCATCTGTCCATCCATCCATCCATCCATCATCCAACCATCCATCTGTCCATCCATCCGTCCATCCGTCATCCAACCATCCATCTGTCCATCCATCCATCCATCATCCATCCATCATCCAACCATCCACCCATCATCCAACCATCCGTCCGTCCATCCATCCATCCGTCCATCCACCCACAAAATCCAGTCATTCATCCACCACTAGATCCATCCGTCTGTCCGTCTGTCCATCCATCCACCCACCCACAAAATCCAGTTGTTCATCTACCACTAGGTCCGTCCGTCCGTCATCCAACCATCCATCTGTCCATCCATCCATCCGTCCATCCGTCCATCCATCCACAAAATCCAGTCATTCATCCCCCACTAGATCCATCCGTCCATCATCCATCCGTCCATCTGTCCGTCCATCCATCATCCATCCATCATCCATCCATCCTCCATCATCCATCCATCCATCTGTCCATCTGTCCGTCCATCCATCCATCCATCCATCCATCCATCCGTCCATCCGTCCGTCCATCCGTCCATCCATCCGTCCATCCACCCACAAAATCCAGTCATTCATCCCCCACTAGATCCCTCCCTCCCTCCCTCCCTCCGTCCGTCCGTCCCTCCCCATCCATGCCCACCTGCTCTCCACCTCCTCGATGGTGTCGGGCAGCGGCCTGTTGAGGGTCTCCGGTAGGAAGCCGGCCGCCACGGCCGCCACCACGGGGGCCGCCCCGTAGACGGCCGGGGGCAAGAAGGGGTAGTACTCATCCATCATCTTCACCAGCGGCGCCACGATGCCGCCCACGCGGGCCATGGTGCTGCCGAAACCCAGCCCGGTCTGCCTGCCGGCGCCGGCGGGGGGGTCACCGTGGGGCGGGGACCACCTCGGGGGTGTCCCGGGGGGGTGACGGGGGGACCCGCCCCACGGCGGGGTCGGGGGGGCGCGGCGTTACCTGATGGGAGTGGGGTAGAGCTCGGTGGTGTAGAGGAAGACGCAGTTGAAGGAGGCGGAGAGGCAGCCCTTGCCGATGACGGCCAGCGCGGTGCGCGCCGTCTGCAGCTCTGGGGCGGAGAGGGGCGGGGTGGGCGCGCGGGCGGGCGGGAGCCGCGTGGGGGGAAGGGAGGGCGTGGGGACGGACAGACGGAGAGGTGGGGAGGTAACTGGGTAAGGTGGAGGTGGGGGGGGGGTGGACGGATGGTTGGATGGTTGGATGGATGGGTGGATGATGGATGGGTGGATGGGTGGATGGATGATGGGTGGATGGACGGATGGATGGATGGATGGAAGGATGGATGGGTGGATGGATGGGTGGATGGATGATGGAAGGATGGATGGATGGAAGGATGGATGGAAAGATGGATGGATGGAAGGATGGATGGATGGATGGGTGGATGGGTGGATGGATGGATGGGTGGATGGATGATGGATGGATGGATGGGTGGATGGATGGATGGGTGGATGGATGGGTGGATGATGGATGGATGGATGGATGGGTGGATGATGGATGGAAGGATGGATGGAAAGATGGATGGATGGAAGGATGGATGGATGGGTGGATGGATGGATGGAAGGATGGATGGAAAGATGGATGGATGGATGGAAGGATGGATGGGTGGATGGATGGATGGATGGGTGGATGGATGGATGGAAGGACGGATGGATGGATGGGTGGATGGATGGATGGGTGGATGGATGGATGGAAGGACGGATGGATGGATGGGTGGATGATGGATGGATGAAGGATGGATGGATGGATGGATGGATGGAAGGATGGATGGATGGATGGATGGATGGATGAGTGGATGGAAGGATGGATGATGATGATGGATGGATGGATGGATGGATGGATGAGTGGATGGAAGGATGGATGATGGAATGGATGGATGGATGGATGGATGGATGGATGGGATGGTGTGAAGAAGGAGGGTGGATGGATGGAAGGACGAATGGATGGGTGGATGGATGGAAGGAAGGAAGGAAGGATGTGTGGATGGAGAGAAGGATGGATGGATGTGTGGGTGGATGGATGGAAGGACAGGTGGATGGATGGATGGATGGACGGACAGATGGATGGATGGAAAGATGGTTGGATGGTTGGAAGGATGGATGTTTGGAAGGATGAATGGAAGGATGGATGGATGGAAGGATGTGTGGATGGATAGAAGGACAGGTGGATAGTTGGATGGATGGATGGATGGATGGATGGATGGATGGATGGAAGGATGGATGGATGGATGGATGGATGGAAGGATGGATGGATGGAAGGACAGGTGGATGGATGGATGAGTGGGTGGGTGGGTGGGTGGTGAGGTGGTGAGTCACCACCCCTGGCGATATTCAAAAGCCACCTGGACATAGCCTTGGGTGACCGGCTGTGGGCGGCCCTGCTTGAGCGGGAGGGTTGGACCAGGTGACCTCCAGAGGTGCCTTCCCACCTCAGCCACGCTGTGGGTAAGTGGGTGGTGAGGTGGATGGACAGACGGATGGACGGATGGAGAGATGAGAGCATGGAGCAGTGCAGAAGACACCCCCCCCCCCATCACCCCATCGCACCCACCTGTGGAGACAAAGATGTTGGCGATGATGACCAGCCCCGCCAAGAAGAGGGTCACCATCAGCGACACCCGCCGGCCGATGTAGCTCACGGAGATGGTCACCACCACTTTGGCCGGGAAGTCAACGGCGCCGAAAATCACCTGGATGAGGTAAATGCTGACCCCAAAGTTCTGCAGATCCATGGCCAGGCTGTAGTAGGAGAAACTGATGGAGAACCTGGAGCAGGGTGGAGAGAGAGGCACGGACCTTGAGGCGGCGTGACCTCCCTGGGATGTCACCAGCGCACGGGGCGGGAGCTCAGATGGAGGAGAAGATGGCTGGAGTCGGTGAGCGGCTGTCCAGCTGTCCGTCTTTCCAGTCAGCCGTCCGTACAGCTGACCAGCTCTCCAACCAGCTGTCTGTCTACCCTTCCATCCATCCGTCCATCCTTCCAACCAACCATCCATCCTTCCACCCATCCAACCATCCCTCTGTCCTTCCAACCATCCATCCTTCTGTCCTTCCAACCATCCATCCTTCTGTCCTTCCAACCATCCAACCATCCTTCTGTCCTTCCAACCATCCATCCCTCTGTCCTTCCAACCATCCATCCATCCCTCTGTCCTTCCAACCATCCATCCCTCTGTCCTTCCAACCATCCATCCTTCTGTCCTTCCAACCATCCATCCATCCCTCTGTCCTTCCAACCATCCATCCCTCTGTCCTTCCAACCATCCATCCTTCTGTCCTTCCAACCATCCAACCATCCTTCTGTCCTTCCAACCATCCATCCCTCTGTCCTTCCAACCATCCATCCTTCTGTCCTTCCACCCATCCAACCATCCTTCTGTCCTTCCAACCATCCATCCTTCTGTCCTTCCAACCATCCATCCCTCTGTCCTTCCAACCATCCAACCATCCTTCTGTCCTTCCAACCATCCATCCCTCTGTCCTTCCAACCATCCATCCTTCTGTCCTTCCAACCATCCATCCCTCTGTCCTTCCAACCATCCAACCATCCTTCTGTCCTTCCAACCATCCATCCCTCTGTCCTTCCAACCATCCATCCCTCTGTCCTTCCAACCATCCAACCATCCTTCTGTCCTTCCAACCATCCATCCCTCTGTCCTTCCAACCATCCATCCTTCCTTCCATCCATCCGTCCATCCATCCGTCCACCCCTCCAACCACCCCTCCCTCCACTTCTCCATCCCCCCACCCTCTCACCCATCTCCCTCCCTCCTCCTCCTCCTCCTCCCCCCCCAGCCTTCCCCAGCCCAGCCCCACCAGACGACGGAGAGGCAGAAGAAGATGTGGCGGATGACCGGGGTGCGGACCAGGTCGGAGACGGTGTAGGAGGACTTCAGACCAGCCAACTCCTCCTTCATGTTGGACCTCAGGTTCTGGGAGAGGGGGAACCGGGAGCGGTTGGCGGGGGACGGGGTGGGATACCGAGACCCCCACCACCACGGGGCCACCGTACCTCCACCGTGATCTTCTCCCCTTCCTCCTTCCGCTTGTTAATCCTGGCCACTCGCTGCAGGACCTTCACGGCCCTCTCGGCCTTCCCCGAGAGCACCAGCCAACGGGCGGACTCAGCCAACCACCTGCAGTCGGCGAGGGGGAAACTGAGGCACGGAGAGAGCCCCGCCGGGGCCTTCCCCAGGGGACCCAAGCATCCTACCAGGAGTAGAGGAGGAAGACGAAGAAGGGCAGGGAGACGGTGAGCTGGAGCCAGCGCCAGTGGGGGACGGCGTAGGCCACGCCGGCCAGCAGGATCTGGCCCAGGGTGTAGGCGAAGCCGGTGATGGCCACGGTGATGGCGCGGTAGGGCGTGGGGATCCACTCCACCACTGCAAGGGACCACGGGGACACGCCTGACTTGGTGTTGTCCCCGCCCCCGTGACCCTCCTTGGCGGTGTGGCCTCCCCATCACGTCCAGATGCTTCCGCGCCACGGGGCCCCATCCACGGCCGTGGTGGTGGCCCCATCAGTGGCCACTGGGATGTCCCCATCAGCGGCCATAGGGGCCTCTCCATCTGTAGAGAGGGGGATGCCACCGCCCTCTCCATGGCCACGGTGATGTCCCCATCCATGGCCAAGATGATGTCCCCATCCATGGCCACGGTGATGTCCCCATCCATGGCCATCGGGTTGTCCCCATCCATGGCCAAGATGATGTCCCCATCCATGGCCACGGTGATGTCCCCATCCATGGCCAAGATGATGTCCCTCTCCATGGCCATGGTGATGTCCCCATCCATGGCCACGGTGATGTCCCCATCCATGGCCATCGGGTTGTCCCCATCCATGGCCAAGATGATGTCCCCACCCATGGCCACGGTGATGTCCCCATCCATGGCCAAGATGATGTCCCCATCCATGGCCATGGTGATGTCCCCATCCATGGCCATCGGGCTGTCCCCACCCATGGCCAAGATGATGTCCCCATCCATGGCCACGGTGATGTCCCCATCCATGGCCAAGATGATGTCCCCACCCATGGCCACGGTGATGTCCCCATCCATGGCCATCGGGTTGTCCCCATCCACGGCCATGCTGATTGTCCCCACCCAGGTCCCCGTGGCCCTCCTCATCGCCGTCCCCTCACCCAGGCAGGCGATGCTGAGGCCGAAGCCGGAGAGGGCCATGCCACCGGCGAAGCGGAAGACGCAGTAGGACGCGTAGTTGGGGGCGAAGGCCGTGCACGTCCCCATCACCCCCAGCTGCAGGTAGGACCACATCAACATGGCCTTGCGCCCAAACCTGCGACAGGGAGGCACTGGGTGCCACTGGGTGCCACTGGGTGATGGTCAATCCAGTGCCCCGTGGGGAAACTGAGGCACGGGGAGGGGTCTCTGCTGCCCTTACCTGTCCGAGAGGCCCCCCAGGACCAGGGCGCCCACCAGGACCCCAGCCATGTAGATGGACTGGGCCATCTGCCGGAGCTGCCGGTAGCCGCAGACGAGGTCCCACTGCGGGGACGGGGATGAGGTGAGGACGACGCGGCCCCTACCTCCACCCTCTGTTGTCCTCTCCAGCGTCCATCCGGTCCACCACCTCCATCCCGCACCCTCCCCCCAGCCCCGTCTTCCCCACGCAGCTCCAGCTCCAGCCCTCCGACCCTATAGGGCTCCTTCTCCATTCCTCCATCTCCATAGGGCTCCTTCTCCAGCCCTCCAACCCTATAGGGCTCCATCTCCAGCCCTCCAACCCTATAGGGCTCCATCTCCAGCCCTCCAACCCTATAGGGCTCCATCACCATTCCTCCATCTCCATAGGGCTCCTTCTCCAGCTCTCCAACCCTATAGGGCTCCATCTCCAGCCCTCCATCTCCATAGGGCTCCTTCTCCAGCCCTCCAACCCTATAGGGCTCCATCACCATTCCTCCATCTCCATAGGGCTCCTTCTCCAGCTCTCCAACCCTATAGGGCTCCATCTCCATTCCTCCATCTCCATAGGGCTCCATCTCCAGCCCTCCAACCCTATAGGGCTCCTTCTCCAGCCCTCCATCTCCATAGGGCTCCATCTCCAGCCCTCCATCTCCATAGGGCTCCATCTCCAGCCCTCCATCTCCATAGGGCTCCTTCTCCAGCCCTCCAACCCTATAGGGCTCCATCACCATTCCTCCATCTCCATAGGGCTCCATCTCCATCCCTCCAACCCTATAGGGCTCCATCTCCACCCCTCCATCTCCATAGGGCTCCATCTCCACCCCTCCATCTCCATACGGTCCCACCCCTCCATCTCCATACGGTCCCACCCCTCCATCTCCATATGCTTCCACCCCTCCATCTCTATACGGTCCCACTTCTCCATCTCCATACGGTCCCACCCCTCCATCCACACCCCCCTGTCCCCACCTTGGTGACGTCGGTGGCCACGTGGCCACCGTGGGCACCTCCCCCCCCTCCCCCCCTCCCGCGTCCCCGCGTCCCCACCTCGGTGACGATGGTGGCCACGTAGATGCTGAGGTCGTAGTCCCAACCGTCGTGGCAGGGCTCGGTGGGCCGGGGACCGGCGGTGCCGTTGGCGGGGGACACGGCCACGTAGCGTCGGCAGGACCCCAGGGTGGCATCGGGGGGCCCCAGGGTGCCATTGGGCCACCCCAGGGTGCCGTTGGGCCACCCTAGGGTAGCGCCAGCAGGCCCCAGGGTGCCGTTGGAGGACCCCGAGGTGGCATCAGGCTGGACGTGGGTGCCATCAGGGGACCCCGGGGTGCCATCAAGCGTGACGTGGGTGGCACCGGCGACGTGGGTGCCATCGGGCGACCTCGGGGTGGCATCGGGGGACCTCGGGGTGGCACCGGGGGACCCCAAGGTGCCATCGGGAGACCTCAGGATGGCGTCGGAGGACCTCAAGGTGCCATCAGAAGCCGCTGAGGGGCCACCAGGGGCGGCTCCGGGTGGCCCTGGGGTGGCGCTGGGGACCCCGGGGGTGGCAGCGGGAGCGGGGGTGACGGCGGGGAGGCGGCAGCGGTGGGGGGGGACGGCGGCGGTGAAGTTCTGCAGCAGGTTGTGGCTGGCCATGAGCAGGATGGGCACCGCCAGCAGCGCCGTCTGCAGCACCTGGAAGCGGCCCAGGCCCCCGACCTGCGCCAGCACCGCCCCGAACGGCATCTTGGGGCCAGCGTCACCCGCGGGGGGACACCGTCGGACACAGGGACAGCGCTGGACGCCAGGGGCGTGGGGTACGTCGTCACTCGCGGGGACAGCAGCACCCGTGGGGATGCCATCGCCCACGGGGACGCCATCGCCCACGGGGACACCGGGGAATGGGGACACCACCACCCATGGGGACACCATCACTCATGGGGACACCATCACCCATGGGGACACCGGGGAATGGGGACACCACCACCCACGGGGACATCATCACTCATGGGGACACCATCACTCATGGGGACACCATCACCCATGGGGACACCGGGGAATGGGGACACCACCACCCACGGGGACACCATCACTCATGGGGACGCCATCGCCCACGGGGACACCGGGGAATGGGGACACCACCACCCACGGGGACACCACCACCCATGGGGACACCATCACTCATGGGGACACCATCGCCCACGGGGACACCACCACCCATGGGGACATCATCACCCATGGGGACACTGGGGAATGGGGACACCACCGCCCACGGGGACACCATCACCCACGGGGACACCATCACCCATGGGGACACCATCACCCACAGGGACACCTTCACCCATGGGGACACCACCACCCACGGGGACACCATCACCCCTGGGGACACCATCACCCATGGGGACATCATCACCCATGGGGACACCTTCACCCATGGGGACACCACCAGTCAAGGGGACACCATCACCCATGGGGACACCATCACCCACAGGGACACCTTCACCCATGGGGACACCACCACCCACGGGGACACCATCACCCCTGGGGACACCATCACCCATGGGGACATCATCACCCATGGGGACACCTTCACCCATGGGGACACCACCAGTCAAGGGGACACCAGGGAATGGAGACACCACCACCCACAGGGCCACCACCACCCATGGGGACACCAGGGCATGGGGACACCACCACCCATGGGGACACCACCACCCACGGGGACACCACCACCCACGGGGACACCTTCACCCATGGGGACTCTGTCACCCGTTGAGAAACCACCACCCACGGGGACACCGGGGCATGGGGACACCTTCACCCATGGGGACACCACCACCCCTGGGGACACCACCACCCACGGGGACACCACCACCCCTGGGGACACCATCACGGGGGACATTGCCACCCGGGGGGACACGGGGACGCAAGCGTCGTGTGGACACCAGCCGGAGCGTTGAGATGGGGACAGCAGGACGTGGGGACAGGGGACGTGGGGACGGGGGACACGGGGACGGGGGACATGGGGATGGGGACATGGGGACAGGGGACACGGGGACGGGGACACGGGGACCCAGCGGGGGGGGGACGCGGTGCCCACCGAGGACACGGCTGAGATGGGGACGGTGTCACCGCTTGCGTCACACGTCCCCAACCCCTCCCGATGTCCCCAAGCCCTCCCAGCGGGTCCCTGTCCCCGCGCCGCCGCCGCGCGGCTCCCCGGGGACGGGGACATCCGGCCAGCTGCCACCTCCGCGGCCCCAAGGGGAAGGGTCCCCTCTCTGATGTCCCCACCACGTCCCCGTCCCCTGTCCCCCCCCCCACCAATGTCCCCGTCCCCTCGATGTCCCAAACCCGTCCCCATGGACCCTCCTCTGGTGTCCCCTGGTCCCCAACCCCTCCTCCATGTCCCCAACCCCTCCTTGATGTCCCCAACCCCTCCTCCATGTCCCCAACCCCTCGATGTCCCCAACCCCTCCTCGATGTCCCCAACCCCTCCTTGATGTCCCCAACCCTTTGATGTCCCCAACCCCTCCTTGATGTCCCCAACCCCTCTCTGATGTCCCCAACCCCTCCTTGATGTCCCCAACCCCTCGATGTCCCCAACCCCTCCTCCATGTCCCCAACCCCTCAATGTCCCCAACCCCTTGATGTCCCCAACCCCTCCTCGATGTCCCCAACCCCTCCTTGATGTCCCCAACCCCTTGATGTCCCCAACCCCTCCTTGATGTCCCCAACCCCTCTCTGATGTCCCCAACCCCTCCTCCATGTCCCCAACCCCTCCTTGATGTCCCCAACCCCTCTCTGATGTCCCCAACCCCTCCTCCATGTCCCCAACCCCTCGATGTCCCCAACCCCTTGATGTCCCCAACCCCTCCTTGATGTCCCCAACCCCTCTCTGATGTCCCCAACCCACCCCAGCTCCTCTCTGTGATGTCCCCATGTCCCCAACCCCTCCCATGTCCCTTCTGCGATGTCCCCAACCTGTCCCCATGTCCCCAACCTGTCCCCACATCCCCAACCTGTCCCCATGTCCCCTCCACAGTGTCCCCAGTGTCCCCATGTCCCCAACCCACCCCATGCCCCCACAGTGTCCCCAACCTGTCCCCATGTCCCCAACCCACCCCATGTCCCTTCTGCGATGTCCCCAACCTGTCCCCATGTCCCCAACCTGTCCCCACATCCCCAACCTGTCCCCATGTCCCCACCCCACCCCACGTCCCCTCCACGGTGTCCCCACGTCCCCAACCCACCCCATGTCCCCAACCTGTCCCCATGTCCCCCCTACGACGTCCACAACCTGTCCCCATGTCCCCAACCCCTCCCCTGCCCCCCCCGCACTGTCCCCACCCTGTCCCCACGTCCCCCAGGTGGTGTCCCCAGCCCCCCCCCGTGTCCCCCCGTGTCCCCCCACGTCCCCATGTCCCCATGTCCCCCCACGTTCCCCCAGTCCCGTGTCCCCCTGGGTCCCCCCGGGTCCCCCCAGTCCCGTGTCCCCCCATGTCCCCACATCCCCCCACGTCCCCGTGTCCCCCCATGTCCCCATGTCCCCCCGGGTCCCCATGTCCTGTGTCCCCCCGGGTCCCCCCATGTCCCCCCGTGTCCCCCCAGTCCCGGCTCCCCCCGGTGCCCCCCATGTCCCCATGTCCCCCCGTGTCCCCATGTCCCCATGTCCCCATGTCCCCCCATGTCCCCATGTCCCCCCGGGTCCCCATGTCCCCCCGGGTCCCCCCAGTCCCGGCTCCCCCCGGGTCCCCCCATGTCCCCATGTCCCCATGTCCCCGTGTCCCCATGTCCCCCCGGGTCCCCCCAGTCCCGGCTCCCCCCATGTCCCCATGTCCCCCCGTGTCCCCATGTCCCCCCGGTCCCCCCAGTCCCGGCTCCCCCCGGTGCCCCCCGTGTCCCCATGTCCCCCCGGTCCCCCCAGCCCCGGCTCCCCCCATGTCCCCCCATGTCCCCATGTCCCCCCGGGTCCCCCCAGTCCCGGCTCCCCCCATGTCCCCCCGTGTCCCCATGTCCCCCCGGTCCCCCCAGCCCCGGCTCCCCCCGGTGCCCCACATGTCCCCATGTCCCCCCATGTCCCCATGTCCCCCCATGTCCCCATGTCCCCCCGGTCCCCCCAGCCCCGGCTCCCCCCGGTGCCCCGCATGTCCCCATGTCCCCCCATGTCCCCATGTCCCCCCATGTCCCCATGTCCCCCCGGTCCCCCCAGCCCCGGCTCCCCCCGGTGCCCCGCATGTCCCCATGTCCCCCCATGTCCCCATGTCCCCCCATGTCCCCATGTCCCCCCGGTCCCCCCAGCCCCGGCTCCCCCCGGTGCCCCGCACCTGCCCGCCGCCGCCGCCCGCTGCCGCTGGTGGTTAACGTGTCACCGGGATCGGGCCCGGGCCGGATTCCAGCGCCGCGGGCGCCGGGGCCACCCAACGCCTGGGTCCCCCCCGCCCGCCGGCCCCGGGGCCATGGGGCCCTATAGGGTAGGAGCCCCTATGGAGCGACCTCCCACCCCCTAGGGGCCCCCTCCCCGACCCCCTAGGGGCCCCACGTAACCCCTTCGTGACCCCAGTGCTGCCTACAGGGACCCTATAGACCCCCACAGCCTCCCCCAGTGACCCTATAGACCCCTAGAGAAGCCCCCAGGGCCCCTATAGATCCCTACAGCCTCCCCCAGGGCCCCTGTGGACCCCTATAGACTCCCCCAGGGCCCCTATACACCACCTATAGACACCCCCAGGGACCCTATAGACCCTACAACCTCCCCCAGGGCCCCTATACACCCCCACAGACTCCCTCAGGGCCCCTATACACCCCCACAGACTCCCCCAGTGACCCTATAGACCCCTACAGGCTCCCCCAGTGACCCTATAGACCCTCTACAGGTTCCTCCCAGGGCCCCTATAGACCCCTACAGCCTCCCCTAGGGCCCCTGTAGACCCCTATAGACTCCTCCAGGGCCCCTATAGACCCCCACAGCCTCACCCAGGGCCCCTATAGACTCCCCCAGGGCCCCTATAGACCCCCCCCAGTGCCTCCATAGACCCCTACAGCCTCCCCAAGGGCCCCTGTAGACCCCTATAGACTCCCCCAGAGCCCGATACACCCCCACAGCCTCCCCCAAGGTCCCTATACATCCCTATGGACTCCCCCAGGGCCCCTGTAGACCCCCCTCAGGGCCCCTATAGACTCCTATAGACTCCCCCAGGGCCCCTATAAACCCCTATAGACTCCCCCAGGGCCCCTGTAGACCCCTATAGACTCCCCCAGGGCCCCTACAGACCCCCTACAGGCTCCCCCCAGGGCCCCTATAGACCCCTACAGCATCCCCCAGGGCCCCTATAGATGCCTATAGGGGCCCATTAGCCCGCTAAGGATCCCCCAGAGCCCCCCCAAAACTTCCTATGGGACCCTATAGACCATCTATAACTCCCAACCGAGCCCCTCTGTGATGCCCTACAGGCCTCTATACGTCCCTTATAGACCCTTACAGGCCCATACAGACTCCTATAGGTTCCCTATACCCTTACGAAACAATATAGCCCCTTCTGTATCACTTAAGCCCCCCCATAGACCTTTACACCCTCCTATGGGCTCTGATAAACTCCATACAGACTCCTATAGGTTCCCTATAGACCTTTACAAGCCCATATAGCCCCTATGCCCCCCCCCCAACGGCCTGTAGATCCTCTGCGGCCCTATAAACCCTCTTAGGGGTATATACGGTATATACAGTATATACAGCTATTATATAGCATATTCCAAATAAGCGCCCCCACCCCCCTTTATGGGCTCCTATAGGCCGCTATGAACCCCCTACGGACTCCTATTATCCCCTATAGACCCCCTACAGGCTCCTATAAGCCCCTATACACCCCCTTATGGTCTCCTATAGGCCCCTATAGACCCCCTGCAGGCCCCTGTACACACCCTTATGGACTCCTATAGGCCCCTATAGACCCTCTACAGGCTCCTATATTCCCCTATAGACCCCCTTAAGGGCTCCTATAGGCCCCTAGAGACCCCTACAGGATCCTATAGACCCACTACAGGCTCCTATAGGCCCTTATGGGCTCCTATAGGCTCCTGTAAATCCCTATAAACCCTTCTATGGTCCCGATAGGCCCCTACAGGCGCTGATAAGACCGTATAACTCCCCTTCTAGGCACCTATAGGGCCCTATAGACCTCCTTCAGGCTCCTATAAGCCTCCTTAGGGGCTCCTATAGGCCCCTATATTCTGGCTACGGGCTCCTATAGACCCCCTTATGGCCTCCTGTAGGCCCCTACTGACCCCTACAGGCTCGTATAAGGCCCTATAAACCACCTAACGGCTCCTATAGGCTCCTATAGACCCCCTACACGCTCCTATAAGCCCCTATAAACCCCCTTATGGGCTCCTATAGGCCCCTATAGACCCCTACAGGACCCTATAGACCCCCTTATGGGCTTCTATAGGCCCCTTTAGACCCCCTACAGCCTTCTATAAGCCCCCTTATGGACTCCTATAGGCCCCTATAGACCCCTACAGGCTCCGATAAGCCACTACACACCCCCTACAGGCTCTTATAGGCCACTGTAGCCCCCCCCACAGGCTCCATAAGCCCTTTATGGGCTCCTATAGGCCCCTATAGACCCCCATAGACCCCCTACAGGTTCCTATAGGCCCCTATAGACCCCCTACAGGCTCCTAAGTCCCTATACACACCCTTATGGACTCCTATATGCCCCTGTAGACCCCCTACAGGCACCTATAAACACCCTTATGGACTCCTATGGGCCCTTATAAACCCCCTACAGGCTCCTATAAGCCCCCTTATGGACTCTATAGGCCCCTATAGACCCCCTACAAACTCCTATAAGCCCCTATAAACCCCCTTATGGGCCCCTATAAACCCCTATAGACCCCCTTGTGGGCTCCTATAAGCCCCTATAAACCCCTTATGGGCTCCTATAGGCCCCTACGGCCTCCTATAAGACCCTATAAACCTCATTATGGACTCCTATAAGCGCTATAGACCCCCTGCAGGCTCCTATAAGCCCCTATAAACTCCCTTCAGGACTCCCATAGGCCCCTATAGACCCTCTACAGGCTCCTATAAGGCCCTATAAACCCCCTTATAGGCCCCTATAGGCCCCTATAGACCCCCTTGTGGAGTCCTATAGGCCCCTATAGAGCCCCTTCAAACTCCTATAAGCCAATATAAGCCCCTCTATGGACTCCTATAGGCTCCTATAGACCCTCTACAGGCTCCTATAAGGCCCTATAGACCCTCTTATGGGCTCCTATAGGTCCCTATAGACCCCCTACAGGCTCCTATAAGGCCCTATAGACCCCCTTTTCACTCCTATAGGCCCCTATAGACCCCCTACAGGCTCCTATAAGCCCCCTTACGGCCTCCTATAGGCCCCTACTGACCCCTACAGGCTCGTATAAGGCCCTATAAACCGCCTAATGGTCCTATAGGCCCCCTACACGCTCCTATAAGCCCCTATAAACCCCCTTATGGGCTCCTATAGGCCCCTATAGACCCCTACAGGACCCTATAGACCCCCTTATGGGCTTCTATAGGCCCCTTTAGACCCCCTACAGCCTTCTATAAGCCCCCTTATGGACTCCTATAGGCCCCTATAGACCCCTACAGGCTCCGATAAGCCACTACACACCCCCTACAGGCTCTTATAGGCCACTGTAGCCCCCCCTACAGGCTCCATAAGCCCTTTATGGGCTCCTATAGGCCCCTATAGACCCCCATAGACCCCCTACAGGTTCCTATAGGCCCCTATAGACCCCCTACAGGCTCCTAAGTCCCTATACACACCCTTATGGACTCCTATATGCCCCTGTAGACCCCCTACAGGCACCTATAAACACCCTTATGGACTCCTATGGGCCCTTATAAACCCCCTACAGGCTCCTATAAGCCCCCTTATGGACTCCTATAGGCCCCTATAGACCCCCTACAAACTCCTATAAGCCCCTATAAACCCCCTTATGGGCCCCTATAAGCCCCTATAGACCCCCTTGTGGGCTCCTATAAGCCCCTATAAACCCCTTATGGGCTCCTATAGGCCCCTACGGCCTCCTATAAGACCCTATAAACCTCATTATGGACTCCTATAAGCGCTATAGACCCCCTGCAGGCTCCTATAAGCCCCTATAAACTCCCTTCAGGACTCCCATAGGCCCCTATAGACCCTCTACAGGCTCCTATAAGGCCCTATAAACCCCCTTATAGGCCCCTATAGGCCCCTATAGACCCCCTTGTGGAGTCCTATAGGCCCCTATAGAGCCCCTTCAAACTCCTATAAGCCAATATAAGCCCCTCTATGGACTCCTATAGGCTCCTATAGACCCTCTACAGGCTCCTATAAGGCCCTATAGACCCTCTTATGGGCTCCTATAGGTCCCTATAGACCCCCTACAGGCTCCTATAAGGCCCTATAGACCCCCTTTTCACTCCTATAGGCCCCTATAGACCCCCTACAGGCTCCTATAAGCCCCCTTACGGCCTCCTATAGGCCCCTACTGACCCCTACAGGCTCGTATAAGGCCCTATAAACCGCCTAATGGTCCTATAGGCCCCCTACACGCTCCTATAAGCCCCTATAAACCCCCTTATGGGCTCCTATAGGCCCCTATAGACCCCTACAGGACCCTATAGACCCCCTTATGGGCTTCTATAGGCCCCTTTAGACCCCCTACAGCCTTCTATAAGCCCCCTTATGGACTCCTATAGGCCCCTATAGACCCCTACAGGCTCCGATAAGCCACTACACACCCCCTACAGGCTCTTATAGGCCACTGTAGCCCCCCCTACAGGCTCCATAAGCCCTTTATGGGCTCCTATAGGCCCCTATAGACCCCCATAGACCCCCTACAGGTTCCTATAGGCCCCTATAGACCCCCTACAGGCTCCTAAGTCCCTATACACACCCTTATGGACTCCTATATGCCCCTGTAGACCCCCTACAGGCACCTATAAACACCCTTATGGACTCCTATGGGCCCTTATAAACCCCCTACAGGCTCCTATAAGCCCCCTTATGGACTCCTATAGGCCCCTATAGACCCCCTACAAACTCCTATAAGCCCCTATAAACCCCCTTATGGGCCCCTATAAGCCCCTATAGACCCCCTTGTGGGCTCCTATAAGCCCCTATAAACCCCTTATGGGCTCCTATAGGCCCCTACGGCCTCCTATAAGACCCTATAAACCTCATTATGGACTCCTATAAGCGCTATAGACCCCCTGCAGGCTCCTATAAGCCCCTATAAACTCCCTTCAGGACTCCCATAGGCCCCTATAGACCCTCTACAGGCTCCTATAAGGCCCTATAAACCCCCTTATAGGCCCCTATAGGCCCCTATAGACCCCCTTGTGGAGTCCTATAGGCCCCTATAGAGCCCCTTCAAACTCCTATAAGCCAATATAAGCCCCTCTATGGACTCCTATAGGCTCCTATAGACCCTCTACAGGCTCCTATAAGGCCCTATAGACCCTCTTATGGGCTCCTATAGGTCCCTATAGACCCCCTACAGGCTCCTATAAGGCCCTATAGACCCCCTTTTCACTCCTATAGGCCCCTATAGACCCCCTACAGGCTCCTATAAGCCCCCTTACGGCCTCCTATAGGCCCCTACTGACCCCTACAGGCTCGTATAAGGCCCTATAAACCGCCTAATGGTCCTATAGGCCCCCTACACGCTCCTATAAGCCCCTATAAACCCCCTTATGGGCTCCTATAGGCCCCTATAGACCCCTACAGGACCCTATAGACCCCCTTATGGGCTTCTATAGGCCCCTTTAGACCCCCTACAGCCTTCTATAAGCCCCCTTATGGACTCCTATAGGCCCCTATAGACCCCTACAGGCTCCGATAAGCCACTACACACCCCCTACAGGCTCTTATAGGCCACTGTAGCCCCCCCTACAGGCTCCATAAGCCCTTTATGGGCTCCTATAGGCCCCTATAGACCCCCATAGACCCCCTACAGGTTCCTATAGGCCCCTATAGACCCCCTACAGGCTCCTAAGTCCCTATACACACCCTTATGGACTCCTATATGCCCCTGTAGACCCCCTACAGGCACCTATAAACACCCTTATGGACTCCTATGGGCCCTTATAAACCCCCTACAGGCTCCTATAAGCCCCCTTATGGACTCCTATAGGCCCCTATAGACCCCCTACAAACTCCTATAAGCCCCTATAAACCCCCTTATGGGCCCCTATAAGCCCCTATAGACCCCCTTGTGGGCTCCTATAAGCCCCTATAAACCCCTTATGGGCTCCTATAGGCCCCTACGGCCTCCTATAAGACCCTATAAACCTCATTATGGACTCCTATAAGCGCTATAGACCCCCTGCAGGCTCCTATAAGCCCCTATAAACTCCCTTCAGGACTCCCATAGGCCCCTATAGACCCTCTACAGGCTCCTATAAGGCCCTATAAACCCCCTTATAGGCCCCTATAGGCCCCTATAGACCCCCTTGTGGAGTCCTATAGGCCCCTATAGAGCCCCTTCAAACTCCTATAAGCCAATATAAGCCCCTCTATGGACTCCTATAGGCTCCTATAGACCCTCTACAGGCTCCTATAAGGCCCTATAGACCCTCTTATGGGCTCCTATAGGTCCCTATAGACCCCCTACAGGCTCCTATAAGGCCCTATAGACCCCCTTTTCACTCCTATAGGCCCCTATAGACCCCCTACAGGCTCCTATAAGCCCCCTTACGGCCTCCTATAGGCCCCTACTGACCCCTACAGGCTCGTATAA